>NC_034592.1:144364748-144375985 GCF_900095145.1 Mus pahari
CTCTCTCTCTCTCTCTCTCTCTCTCTCTCTCTCTCTCTCTCCTTGCAGCTCCCACCTTCATGGCCTGCCCTCAATCTGACAGCCAACATTAAAAGAGGAGCAGCAGCAGCAGGAGCAAAGATGACAAGGAGAGCAGCCCGGGGCCACAAAGCCTCTGCCCTGCTGTCTGAGCAGGAGGAGAGCTCCTGGGAGCTGTGGGTTCAGTTGGGGCCTCTCACCTTGCAAGGGCACCAACCAACAACACAGAGGGTTGGGGTAGGGCTGACTCCTCTGCCCCCACTGATCTCCCTGGCTCTGGATTGTCCTTGGGTTCAGTCACTAGGAGGCACTGGCACAAGATTAGAGGATAGAGGGGTCAGGAGTTGAAGCAGACAATTTCTAGCTTCTTTGTTCACTCCTAGCAGTGGTATTAGGGTAGAGTATGTGGGGCTGTGTAATCCTGTGTAGAGATTATATGGACACGTGCACATGTATGAGTGAGCATATGCATGTATGTGCATGCGTGTGTGTGTGTGTGTGTGTGTGTGTGTGTGTGTGTGTGTGTGTGCATGAGTGTCCAGGTTTAGTGGTGATCCTAAAGTATCATCTTTCAGGAGCTTTTCACCATGTTCTGTTTTTATTTTATTTTAAGGCAGGGTCTCTAATCATCCTGGGGCTCACTGATTTAATTAGGTTTACTAATAAATGAGCCCCAGATACAGACCTGTCTCTGCCTCCCCAGTGCTGGATTACAAGCATGCACCATGGTTAGCCACATTTTTATGTGGGTTGCACAGTAGGTACTTTACTAAATGGGAAGACCTTCACATACACCCCATCCTCTGTCCTCTGGTTCCTGTGTATTAGTACTGTTAGTTGGGATCAAAGTTTCTCCAGGCATTGCCCAAATCCCAAGGAAGACAGTACTGCCTCCGGTTGAAGATCATTACCTACACATGTAGTCAAGTTCTTCATTTAGCTCCTACCCATTGATCACACACCATTTGCAGGTAACTGGGATTCTGAGATATGTATATTTCAGCCCTTGCTACATAGTAAATCTGAATTACCCCAAGAGTAACTAAGGATATTCTGTATCCTTTCACTGTCTGTGAGCATCCACAGAGCTGACTCCATGGCTCTGAGGCATGAAGCACTCCCTACTCAGCAGGCTCTTAACACAACATTGCTATTGGCTGAAGACATGCTTTGAGGTGTCTAACTGGGATCCAGGAGACTTTAGTGAAATCCCCACCCTGACTTCTTACTTAGTAGGAAGAGAATGCAGGTCTGCCTCACGACCCACTCTCTACCCCAAGCCTCTCTTTCTAATGACTCTTCACATCTGCGGGCAATTTCCTTCCAGGGAATGAAAGGTCTAGGAGGCTTCAGAATTGGCACCAGTGCCCTGTGGTTAACCTGTGACTGACGGCAAATGCTGCCGGTCCCTGGGACGCAGCAATCAGCTCTAAATGAGGTCTGCTTTTGCCTTCGTTTAAGGACTCTAACAATTGCTTTTTCTCCCTTAGAAATGGAACCTTAGAGATGAACTGCTCTCAAGTCAGTAAACGTGTGTGCCAGTTTCCTGAGAAGTTCCACGAGAAGGTATAGCTTCCTCTTGCACAAGCCTGCAGTCACTTCCCTGTCTCCCAAAGTCCTTGCAAATGGCAGAGGTCAGGGAGTGTACGCTAAACTAGGACCATGGACAGCAGCAGAAAGCGGCACTAGTGGAGTCTTATGGCTGGATCACACATGTCATCAATGAACATTTAACATCAACGATGCTGTCCAGGGGTTGCTCTCACTGTCTCCTGTGTGTAATTGAAAGTGAAAATTTCACTTTCCAAAGTGAAAGGCTGGCAAGAATGATCTAGCAGGTGTTTATCAGCTGAGCCGTGTATATGATTTCTAGCATATATTTAGAAGCTGGCAGTGTATTTCCAGTCCCGGAACAATATGCGCTGAACCTTGGTACATGCTTTTCCATGTTTCTAGTGGACTTAGGTGTGGGGCTTTGGATACTGGTTACCTCATATCATCATGCTGTTTGCTTTTCACCCAAAGCAAATGCCCAAGTGGCTCAAAGAGACCAGAAATCTGCTCTTGGCTCCCAGTAAGTACCAGGGGCTGCCAGTTCATATTGAAAAACACCCAAAAGAGTGGGAGACCACACAGGATGGATATGGAAATAATGTAACAAGTTTCTTCCGGTGAGGCTGTGACCTTACTGGATACTATCCTGAGACTATCTGTGGCTCTCTTTCCCCTGCCTAAATCTCTCAGGAATGGTGGCAAAGCATGCAGTTCCAGGCTGTCCTAGTTAAGGGAGTCACCATTCTGTAACTATTTTGACTCTCCCCTGGAATCTAGGCAGCTCTGGCTTGAAATGTCACCTCAAGACAAATCACATCTCTTGGATTCAGTTGCTTCATGCGTAGAGCAAAGATGACCATTTTTCACCCATGATCAGGATCTTCTTTTATTAAGCTTACTTTAAAAACAGTATGAAGTATATAAATCTTAAATGTGCAATTTGATAAATGTCTATATGTGTACACACCTACTTCCCTGCTACCCAAATTAGCTCAGAGAGCATTTATTACCATCCCTTCTGAATGATCTCATCCATCATGCCAGGTACTGCAACCCCAGAGGTACCTAATAGTCTGACCATTATTAGCATTCAAATTGGTTTGCTCAAATCTAAAATGACATATAGATTCACACTGAATACACTTGCTTGTGTCTAGCTTTGTTCAAAATGAAAGATTTAAAGTTAATCTGTATTCCCAAGTGTATGAAGAAATGGTCTGTTTCTATTGCTAAGTAGTATTCCATTGTGTGTACTTTAACTATCTATGCTCCCTTGAACTGCCATTTGGTTTTTCTACATTTTGGCACAATATGTTATATATATATATATATATATATATATATATATATATATATATATATATATATATATTACAAAGCTATGGTTAGCATTCTTAGGCTGAAATATTTGTGAATATATGCACTCATTTTTCTTCACTCTATACCAAAGTCAATGTCTAAGGATTTAAGTACAAAAATTCATCCTATATCTAAGTCCCACCCACTGACTTTAATGTCCTAGCAGTCCCTAAGACTCTGGTTATGACCATCACCCTCATCATCTGGCCGTGACCACCCCGCTTAACTTCAGAATTAAACGTCTTCCCCTAGGGCTGCAGGCCAGGCAGCCTGAACTACATTTAATGCATTGACTCCACATTATTCTTTCTTTGTGGCTTTCAGTATAAACTAAAGCCACATGATTACATCTCCTTTGCAAGTAATGGGAGGGTTAAAGACATCAAGGCAAGAGAAAGGATAAAACAATAAAAACGTTGGAAGAAAATGTGAAGAATATATCCATATTCTGGTCTTGGTTCCCTGAAAAGACAATGGTCCTAAAAAAAAAAATGGAAGAAAGAAATAACACTTGAAAACGTCTCTACAGAAAGAATATGAAGACTATAGCTACATTAAAGCTAAATAAAATATACTAACAAATATAATACTTAACAGACAAAAGGCTATTAAAGAATAACAAGAAGAGGCAACTGGTAATATTCAGGGCTGACAAATATGAAGTTGTTCAAAAAATTAACAATCAACAAACAGCAACCTATGAAAAGGACATTATTTTTTTTCACTCATCAGATTAGCATTGAGTTGATGGTTTTAGAAGGATAGAGCTTTCGCTCTCCTGATTTTTAAACCAGTACTTTTTTTTTCAGAGACTTTCCTTTGATGAGCAAATATCATTAAAATGTGGTCAAATGATTTAACTTTGAGGGAGATGTCCTAAGGAAATGCTTTGGTACGTGTGAAGAGTTTTGTATCAGCCTGCCAGTCATGAAAGTACTTATATATATATATTTTTTAAATGGGAAGTAACTTTAATGTCTGTAAAGAGGGGATTCGTTAAATTGTAGAACATACATAGAATGAAATAATATTCAGGCAATAAAGTGGTTGAATAAACCTCTATCATGGGGATGTTCACAAGTCTTTTTGGAGACTAAAGCAGCTAATAGTCAACAGTATTAAGATATAACTCTATCTTCTCTCTGTGTGTGTGTGTATGTGTTTGTGTGTGTATTTGCGCATGCGTGCGCGAGCAGTACTAGATTTTTGGACTTCCTATTCATAGCTGCCCATTGTTGGGTTATCTGGACTACAGACTATAAATCATTACAATAAATTCCCATACTATCTAGAGGCACTCCATAAGCTCTGTGACTCTAGGGAACCATGACTAATACAGCATGGGTCCATCAGAGAGAAGAGAGAGTTTATACAGGGTGTCATAAAGGCTACAGTTCAGAGTGGAGAATCTTTAACCATGCATCCCTACCTCAAAGCTTCTACTGCGGCCATCCCTAACAATAAGAGGTACCAAATCTCAAATGCGTTCCTCTGATTAAAATTATATGCAGTTGACTTGGCTTTGTCCTTGTTATCATCTTGTATTATCTAAGCTTTTCTCAAAGGTCTTTTTCTAGTTTTTAAATGAAGAAGGATGAACTCAATAAATCCATTTCCATTTTAATGGCTATTCACAAGAAGTATATTGTTCCTCCAACATAGGTCATGCTGTAACTGGTGTGGTAGGGCTTTGGGTTCTTCATGTCAAAATTGTGTTGACACCCTTATCCACTGGAAAGATGTCCCAAGCCACTCAAAAATACTTGAAAATTGATATATATGTTTTGGTTTTCTATATATTTTAATTTAGAACTTAGAGGGCACAAGTCATTACCAGTAATAGATAATGATAAATAAAATAATTATAATCATATGCTGTGATAAAGTTCTAGCATCACTATTCTGAGCTTTGTAGATATAAAATGAAACAGAGACTGGGTGAACATAGCACCAACCTACTGAATTGGATCCATTGTAGTTGATCTGTTGGCCCAGACAGTTAATAAGTGGCCGAGGAAAGGTAGCTCGTGCAGGGTGGACATGCTGAATATAGAGACAGTTCACACCCTATCACACTCTTCAAAATGCTGTACACTTAAAACTTTGAATTGATAGTTGTGTGATGTTTCTACTTACTGTCTTCAGATAACGCCTGACCATGGAGATATGAAACAGGAAAACAAAGCTTCAGGTAGAGACTATGGTGGCCAAAAATAACCCAAAGCCCTGGCATATATCTTATGGTGCCTCATATCCCAGAAGAGTCAGATACTAGCTCCTGGGAGGCTCATACCCTGAATCTGCCCCCATGCCCGGGAGGCCTCAAGCTGAGAAGAAATCTCCCTGTTGCTCTCTGACAACGCCTGTTTCTGGCAGCTGAGAAACACAAGCCCATCCCATCGCTCGGAGGAATACACTTCCCACACCACCATTTGTCAATGTCAGCCTGGGGAGCAATTATGTCCTATCCAGCCAGAAATAAGCAGACACCAGCGTCACGCTGGAGATGACAGGCAGACATGGTCCCCATCTTACCCAGCTGTGACAGAGCCTCTGGGTATGGGTATGACTTCAAGCCTGGTAAGAAAAACCAGATCAACTGGAGCCCTGAGATTCCCTCTCTTACCCTCTCTCTTCATTTACTTGTTTCATCGCAATGAAAGAATTTCAGTTTAACTGAAAAATAAAAACAGCCTTTGTTGTGGCTGAAGTCTACAATATTGCCACAGGCCCCTGTGTTTGACTATTTGACCTCTAACCAGTGGTAGTCTCTGGGGCTGTATGGAGCCTTTGAGATATTGGTGTTAGTGGGTAGAAATATGTCACTAGAGGTGTGTCCTTGAAGGTCATATTGTCTTCTGGATTGGCCTAAGCTCCTGCTCGCCTCCCTGCATGGAGCTCAATCAGGTACTCTTGCCACAATGCTTCCTCCACCAGGACAGAATAGAATCTCTAAGCCATGAGGCAAAGTAAACCTTTCTTCCCCCTAAAGCCATCTTGATAGACATTTGTCAGAGTGTTGAGAAAAGTCATCCTTAAAGACACAGATGAGATAAGAGTAGCCCTGTAACCTGTTCATCCTACAGTTTGACTGTTGATCCTAAGCTCTCCGGGGCCAAGAAGAAAGTACACAGATTGCTTTGTAGCCTACATTGCCCTGGACTTTGTTTTGCAGTCATGCCTAACAGCTGTGCCTTCCTTTCTACAGCCTTAACTTTTCTGCCTACAAAATGGGCATTTTAAAATTCATCCTTTCTCTTGTATTTTTTTATTAATTAAGTTACTTATTTACTTTACATAAGGATTACAGTTTCCCTTCCCTCATCTTCTCCACCCCTCATTTCCTTCTCCTCACAAAGTGGGAGACCTCCTATAGATATCAACCAGCCATGGCATATCTAGTTGCAGTAAGACTAGGCACATCTTCTATTGAGGCTAGACAAGGCAGCCCTGTTAGGGAAAAGGGATCTAAAGTCATCTTTAGTCATCAGGGAAATGCAAAATGATTCTGATATTCCATCTTACATCCATTAGAATGGCTAAGATCAAAAGCTCAACTGACAACTCATGCTGGTAAGGATGTAGAGCAAGGAGAACATTCTTCCATTGCTGGTAGGAGTACAAACTTGTAAAACCACTTTGGAAATCCATTTAGTAGTTTCTCACAAAGTTGGCAGTAGATCAACTTCAAGACCCAGCTATACTGCTCCTGAGCAGATATCCAAAGAAGCTCCACTATACCACAAAGATACCTGCTCTGCTGTGTTCATAGCAGCTTTATTCAATATAGCCAGAAACTGGAAACAATATAGATGTTTCTCAACCAAGAATAGATAAAGAAAACACGGTACAATTATACAATGAAGTATTATTCAGCCATTAAAAACAATGGCATCATGGAATTTGCAGGCAGATAGATCCTCCTAAATGAGATAACCCAGGACCCAGAAGACATACATGGTATGTACTCACTTATAAGTAGAAATTTGTCATAAAGTACAGGATAACCATGCTACAATCCACAGACCCAAAGAAACTAAGTAATAAGACCCTTCTTATTGGGGGGCTGGAACAGGAGGGATGAGGTAGTGAGGAGACAGAGAGAGAGAGAGAGAGAGAGAGAGAGAGAGAGAGAGAGAGAGAGAGAGAGAGAGTACTAGAAGAGACAACTGGATTGGGTGCCATCTCTGAGATGAACTAGAAACCTAGGACAATGAAAACTCCCAGGAATCTATGAGACTGACCCTAGCCAAGACTCTTAGCAATGGGAGATGTGGAGCAAGAACAGGTATCTCCTATAACCAAGCAAGATTTCCAGTGGAGGGATAGCGACACTAACCAGTCACACAACCTTACACCCACAATCTGTTCTGCCTACAAGATATACTGGGGTAAAAGATGGAAGAGAATTTGAGAAAAGGATCAAGCAAAGACTGGCTCAGTTTGTGACCAAATATGTCACTACAGGTGTGTTCTTGAAGGTCATATCGTCTTCTGGATTGGCCTAAGCTCCTGCTCTCTCCCTGCACGCATGAGAGAGAGCCCACCTCTGACACTATGGGTGATACTCTGCCATTCTTGCAGACTGGAGCCTAGCATAACTGTCAACAGAAAGGCTTTACCCAGCAACTGATAGAAAGTGATTTGAGACTCATAGCCAAACATTAAGCAGGGCTTCGGGAATCCTATGGAAGATGGGGAAGAAGGATGAAAGGAACCAGAGGGGTAATGGACACAATGAGAAAACCAACATTACTGACTAACGTGATCTCATAGAGGCTCATAGAGATGGAACCACCAAACAGAGAGCATGCATGGGAGAGACCTAGGTCTTCTGCACATATGTAACTGTTGTGCTGCTGGGTCCACATGTGGGATTCCTAAAGTGGGAGCAGGGGCTATCTCGGGGCTATCTCTGACTACATAGCCCACCATTGGATCCCTCTTGGTTTTATTAATACAATTCTTTCTACTTCCAATACACACACACACACACACACACACACACACGCATCCTCCTTATGGCACAGAAAAAATAATTCTCTCCCTGATTCATCCTCCCCTCCTGTATCATGCAGCTAAGGTTAGAAGCATCTCTGGCCCCTATTTTGGCTGTATGCAGTTTCAAAGGAAGGCTTTTCTTTGAAAGATTGTATTGTTTTTACAGAGGTTTTATGTCCAGAGAAAAACTGCATAAAATATGCGCAATCAACTGTAAGAATTTTCATCGTAAAAGGGGAGCAGAACTAATGGTCAGGATGATGATGACAAGATACTCAGGAGCCAGGTAGAGGGGATGTCAGAGCCTCTGTCTCAACTCTCGATGAACACTTACAGAACTGTACACTGAGTTTACCCAGTGAGTGAGCAAAAGTGAACACGGACTGAATGCAGGGCTATCTTAGCATTAATCATGGAAGAGAAAAAAATACATCCATGTAATTTTTTAGAGCTAAAATCCCAATAAAATCTGAAGTTTAGTCAATAGTAGCCCACAAATATACTATAGCGATGTAAAATGCTAGCATTAGATGAAGCCGGGTGAAGTATGCGGGAACGGTCCATGCAATCTTTGCAACTTTTCTATGTGTTTAAAATATTTCCAAATTAAAAGTTGATTGAAGTAATAAGTAAGTGACTAACTACGTAATAAATAAACGTTAGCTCAGCTGAGCTTTTCTATCTTTGGTGTTATTTGCTACTGCAGCCTAACCTGCTCCTGCCTGCATTCTTCTTCACCTATGAAAATGAGGTACCTATCTATTCCCAGCATTTGGAAGATTGAGGAAGGGAGATTGTGAGTTTGAGCCAACCTGTCTAATACCTATGCATCCCTGGACCAAACTCCTGAGGGTCAACAGATATTTCACCTGGTAAAGGCCCTTACCCTGCAAGCACGTGCTCATGCACACAC
Organism: Mus pahari; assembly: GCF_900095145.1. Classification (NCBI taxonomy): domain Eukaryota; kingdom Metazoa; phylum Chordata; class Mammalia; order Rodentia; family Muridae; genus Mus; species Mus pahari. The sequence continues at coordinate 144,373,594 of NC_034592.1, forward strand.
GCGTGCGTGCGCGCGCACACGCGCACACACATAAACACACACACATGCACACGCATATGCACATGTGACAAATTAATTAATTATTAAATACCCTCATTGCTACACCTCAGGACTCAGGTGCACTGTCTCCTCTGGGAAGCCTTCTGTGATTGCTGGGGGTGACCTCTCTTCTGAAACATGTCTTTGTCCATCTTACTCAAGAGAGGTGACTAACTGGCCTCCCCAATTCCCCAACCATACCAACATTTGTGTGTGTGTGTGTGTGTGTGTGTGTGTGTGTGTGTGTGCAATGTTTTGTCTCCTTCATACCTCAGAACTATCTGTCCAACAAGTTTAATGCCAACCTCCTCTCCACGGTGTGAGCAGTCACTATACCAGCCTGAGTGAAACTGCTTCATTAGCTCTGAAGTACTGCACAGATGTGGGGGATGATTAATCAGTCACAAAGTATTTATTGAACAGCAGCCTGCTTTGCTGCTGTGATATATTTTTCTGGTGGCCTACGATGTCTGCATTGATGTATGGTACTCGGGCTCATGATTGTGACTGTCTTAATTAGTATTGACTCAGCAAAATGGCTTAAACGGTTCTTTCCAGGCCTTCCACCCAGCCCCCAAAGACATTCAAGGTGGGGGAACTTTCATTGACTCACTATTGGGTGCCACACAAGCAGGGCTCAGGGGTTGGGTTGGGGTGGCTTTCATTTCTGTATCTCTTAGAATCCCAGGAGATCCCTCATTGGGGTTGGAATTCTTATCCTCCACTTCACCGGTGAGAAAACTGAGCAGAACGAATAAATGATGTATTTACCGCCCACTCACCCTGAAAGTGGAGTTGGGTCTCTGAAGTCTACCTCCAAACTGCTTCTTTTCAAAACAGCATCCTGACATGTGATTGATTGCCAGGCTCCACTAAGAACTGTCATAAAAATAAATCCAATTTCTTCTATGCCCCTCTGGGTTGGCTCTCAAATAAAAGCTGAATGCCAGAACTCAAACAAACTGCCATAAACTGAAGTCCAGTTGTTGGAGCTGGGACTCAGGGTCAGAGGTGCCCAGCCCTAGGCCCATACAGAGCTGTCAACGCTGCTAAACCCAAGATGCTTCAAGTTCCTGGAATCCTCTAGAAATAAATCGCATTTCAGGTTTTTTTTTTCAATACATGCCAGGACTGTGCTAAGCACTTTGCACAACACAGCTCTTTGGAACCCTTACAGCAACTGGAAGGGGAGGGGCTTTTTCACTCTTCTCACTCTAGAGATGACAAAATGAACCTCAGACACACCGAGACACAACAGTCAGTGGAACTAACTAGTTTGCTAACACAGCAGAGGCCCAGTGCTTCTTTTCCTCACAGACTGGAGGGCATTTGATACAAAACAACAGTGAGTGCTCTTCAGAGTGTTGGCCAGAGGCACCCTATGCTCTAGGCTGAAGGAAGCAAAAAGGCCCTTTGACACCAAGTTCTTTCACACCTACTACCCAATGCTGAGTGAGGGGCACACCGGCTAGAGTCTTCACACAGTCTCCACATAAACGCAGTTAACATTGTCTAGCAAGACCTATCTGTAGCTCTCCCCTACTCGCCAGCTCCAGGTGTTTCCTTCTCTTTCTCCTGCGGAACGGTTACCGCTGAGAGTATTGATTCGTGTGATCTGATAGTTGAGAAGGTAGAACATGATGAATCCCAGCTTAGGCTCCGGTGCTTCTGCCCACTGTGACCACTGTATAATTGATGTACCATAAACTTAAGGAGATATTTAGAGCTGGAAAAGACAGAACAGCCCTAAACTGCAGGATTACCCACAGACAACAGATCCAACCCAGCCTGCAAGGCTTAGTGAGCAGAGCATGTGTGGGCCCTCACCTTGGCTGGGAGTCTTTATACAAGGCACCATACTGCCTTGATGTCCCCAGTATTCAGGCTAGACATTCTGCTTAAGACTTTAGAATAGAGCTGGAGAGAAGGCTCAGTGGTTAAGGGTGCACTGACCCTTCTTGCAAAGGACCTGGGTGTAATTCCTAGTACTCATATCAGGCAGCTCACAGTTACCAGTATCCAATATCACTGGCCTCTATGAGCACATACATACATACATACATAGAGAGAGAGAGAGAGAGAGAGAGAGAGAGAGAGAATTAAAAATAGTTAAAACTAATTTTTAATAAATGGCCTTAGAGTAGTACATAGAAAGTTTTTCTTCCTCCTTCAACTATGGCAGGTGGTTTTGCCGCATATATCTTTTTTTTTAATTTATTTGTTATTATTTTCTTTATTTACATTTCAAATGCTATCCTGAAAGTTCCCTATACCCCACCACTGCCCCTGCTCCCCTACCCACCCACTCCCACTACTTGGCCCTGGCCTTCCCCTGTGCTGGGTCATATAAAGT
>NC_034592.1:144376472-144378377 GCF_900095145.1 Mus pahari
TTTCTGTATCCATTCCTCTATTGAGGGACATCTGGGTTCTTTCCAGCCTCTGGCTATTATAAATAAGGCTGCTATGAACATAGTGGAGCATGTGTCCTTATTACCAGTTGGAAGATCTTCTGGGTATATGCCTAGAAGAGGTATTGCCGCNTATATCTTATTGACTCCTCTTAGTTGCTTTTTATACTATTTAAGACAATAGAGGTTTATTTCTGTGCATATGCATGCTTGTCTGCCTAATGCCTGGCATGCTCACTAGATTCTGGATTGCAGAACAGTGCCTTGGTCAGAAGCCCATGCATAGGACCAGCAGAGTCCTGTGTGGTAAATTTTACTCTAGCTCAAGGATTTCACTGAGTCCCTCACACATCCTCTATGCTGCTGCATTCACCACAAGAGGGTTAAGCCCTGGACTCACTCACTAGTCCCTAAAGAAGAAGGGAAATGTTGGAACCATACCCCAAGCAGAGCCAGCTCAGCCAGGGCATGGGAGACCAACAGACCTTCAGCCAATTTCCAAGGAGCAAACACACTCAGCTGGGATTATCCAATCCGCTTCACACATGCACACTTGGACTCTAAAATGCTGTAACAAGGTTCATGTCTTGAAGGTTTGGTCCCCAGCTGGCAGCACTCCTTTCGAGGAGGTAGACATTTGAGGAACTAGGGTCTAGGTGAAAGAAGTAGGTCACTGGGTCATGCCTTTGAAGGTTATGCTTGGTCCCTGGTCTCTTCCTGGATCCCTCTTCTTGCCTACTGGCTACCATGTGAGTCATTTTACCACACCACCAATCACAGACCAAAACTCTGAAATCCTGAGCCAAAATAAATCTTTCTTGCTATATATAGTTTCTCTCAGGTATTTAAGCATGAGGAAAAAATGGACAAACACAACACATGGAAACTAAATCATCACTCTTTGCTGAATGCATTGGTATGTTAGGCCTGATTTCTAACATGGGAATAGCTGACCCATGCAAATTGTTATGCCTAGATCTAGTAAGATTATGTTGCCCAATGCTTCACAGTAAGAAATGAAGCTACTGTTTAAATCCAACCAGCCTACTTCTAAAACTTACATGCTTCTACTGTGTTACCTTGTCGCAAGGACATACAGTCCTTACACCTGGCAGGATATCCGTTGTGTGTCATAGGGGTCTGGGGCATCTTTTCCATCTGTCCCTCCTTGACAAGAGCACAAAGATGACCCACAGGCAGATGCTATACAGAGTCACAATACCACTCACAGAAACACTGCTTGTCCTTGCTAAGTCACTAGGCTTCAGTCTGCAGCTTGGCTCTGCATGAACAGGAAGTCTCTGCTTTAATGCTTAAGTGCCAATCTAAAGAAGTAACTGAAGCCACCAGGTAGGGCAGCTCCAGCTGATTAATGCCTCTCTCAGACGGTGAGAACCACTTAATCTTCAGCTTCACGTTCCCAATGACATCAAACGTGGCTCTAATCACCCACAAACACACTGCCTGATGGGTCTTTATTGCTTAATTACCAAGGTGAGAGGCTCATAATTAATAAGCTGCAGACTCACACATTTTGATATTTCCAGGAAATGTCAAAGATTTTTCCTAGGAAATTCACACTGTCATTCATTCTTGACTTCTACTGAGTAAAAAATTTCAGTTTCTCAGTGGTTTCCAAACTTTTGAGGTCTCTACCACAGTTTGGCTCTCAATATTTGAAGATCTTACATCTTTGGATTTAACATCTACAGATCCATGCAGTCGTGGACCATGAACCATAGTGTGTAGTCAGGCTGTATTGAAAAGGTACTTTTTTCCTTGCTGTTATTAGCAAATAATACCAGAATAATGACTGTAGCATGATCTTTTTTTTTATTAGATATTTTCTTTATTTACATTTCAAATGCTGTCCTGAAAGTTCCCTAT
>NC_034592.1:144380007-144405913 GCF_900095145.1 Mus pahari
AGGGATTTGAAGTTCTTATCATACAGATCTTTCACTTCCTTAGATTCACACCAAGGTATTTTATATTATTTGTGACTATCTGTAGCATGATCTTTACATAACATTAAATGTTAGAAGTAATCTAGAGATTAGTTAAAATATAAATAAGGGTGTGGAAGGTTATAAGCATACTCTGTACCATGTTATACAAGAAACCTGAGTATCTTAGGTACTTTTATATTGTGATAAAATAACATATGTAAAATAACATGACCAAGGCAATTTATAGAAAAATAGTTTGAGAGGAGGTTTATGGTTCTATAGTTTAGGAGCAGATAACCATCATGGCACAGAACACGGCATCAGGCAGTCAGACATCATTCTGTAACAGCAGCTGAGAGCTCACATCTTGATCCACAAACAGGAAACAAAGCTAATTCACAGGACTCTTTGAAACCTGAAAGCCTTCCTCCAGTGACTTCCAGCAACTCCATTTTCCCTCTCCCCATCTAGCCACCAGCTGAGATCCAGAAAATCAAATACCCAAGACTTATTGGGACAGCTAATTCAATACACCACAACTGAGGGTTTTATATCTGAGAGGGGTTTGAGGGTTAATTCTAACAGATACTGGGATTGACTGTACTTCTATGATTGTACATTCATTTTTAAGGTGTTTGAATGCAGCTAAGGCAAGGCAACTAAAACTTTTAGTATAATAATGAGTTAAAGTCCTTAGAAAGCTCCAATAATGGACTAATTCTGGATACACACACACACACACACACACACACACACACACACACACACACACACACTTGCAGGTCATTGCTTTCACTATATGTAAATTGATCACCCATGGAATTAATGCACATTACGAAGGATGTTCTTTGTGTATAGTATTCAGTCATCTGTGTTGGGAACGGTCTACCATCCTCCTTAATTTATAGCCTGACACCAGGCAGCTCCCTCTGCTGATCTTCAGACCACATGCTGAGATACACTGTTCTTTTTGAGTAGCAATTTGATCACCACAGCGGAGAAATATCAACATCTCCTGTAGGAAGGTAGAGCATAAGATGCCTTTCATTTATCTCACCCACCCACTAACAAACTTGCAGAGTGAGGCAATGATGTCCTAATACAGTGATCCCCACCACTATGGGCAAAGTGGTTGGATCTGTCAGATCAGTAGGCCAATTGTCTAACTTGGATGCAGAGAAACTTCAAAATCCCATTCATTCCAGGCTCTGCCTACTCCAGGATATGTGTGTGTGTGTGTGTGTGTGTGTGTGTGTGTGTGTGTGTGTGTGGTGTATGCATGTGTGCATTTAATGTATATATGGATATATTTGTCAATGCTAACTTTTTTAAATTGATGCACTCATCACAGACAAACGGGACATGCAGACAAATAGAAAATAAATACATATGATTCACCCACAAACCACAACAAATGTGAGCTATTATTTCTTTGCAGACATATTTGCTCTTAATTGTCATAATAATCCTTTGTACACGTCTTTACAACTCACAATGCTCTTAAATTTGCACAGCTCCACAATTGTCCACTCTCCAATCACCAACATTATGAACAGTTCTTCAAAAGCATTTTAATGGTGTCGGGTGTGGTAGGGAGGCGAAATCATTTAACCATTGTGTTTTTCTGGAATACTTGGGTGGTTTTGACACTTTTAGCAACACAAGCATTGCTGTAATAAATATCATAGTGGGCAGAATACTGTCCCCTCAAAAATTTAAAATCATCTGCAAGCTTGTCTTAATAACCTCTGGACCCTATGGCTGTCATGACTAAGTTACCTTATATTGGAAAAGAAGCACTGCAGATTAAGTTGAAGTTAATTAAATTATTATGTTAATGATCTTGAGAAGGGAACGCCTTCATGATTTGGATAACTCTGAATGTAATCACAGAGATTTTAAAAGTGAGAAATGGAAGAGGGAGGGAGGGATGGAGGAAAGACTGGAAAAGGAAGGAAGGAGAGGAGGGGAGAGGTCAGGGGTCAGGGCGAGTAGTGGGTAAGGAAAAGAAGGAGGAAAGACAAGAAGAACATGGGAGGAGGAGAGATCTGAGGGTAGAAGATGTCACACCCCTGGCTTTGAAGATGGAGGTTGGAGCCCACATCCAAGGAATACAAACAAGGAAGGATTCTCTGCCAGAGGCTCCAGAAAACAGTGTGTCTTGCTGGTAAGTCCCTGGACGCCAGACAAGGTCCCGCTCCTGCATTCCCATATCCTCTTCTTTAAAAGAACTCACTAAGGTTTTCATTAATTAACTTTTCTATTAACTCCTGTACTTTTTACCAAGATTATTGGCCATCATATACACAAATCTCTCAATTTTCACCAGTAACAGTCATCCCGCTCCTTGTATAAGAAACATAACAAAGAAAATATCCTGTATACATGCTAGGCACCTCAGGAGCCCTCACCCCCATTCCATGCCTCTTCCAGCCACTGACTCTAAAAGTGAAGTCCATATTGATCAGCACTGTGAAAATTAAATTGATGTACAGAAAAATGTCCATTCCATCTTTCCTTTCCCTCTCCCCGGCCCCTCTCCCCCTCTCTCCTCCCTTGCTCCTGAACATACATTTGAATACAATTCCCATAAGGGTAGCCAGTCCAGCTTAATCAGAGAGCTCTAAGTTCCACTGAGAAGCCCTGTCTAGAAATAAAATGATGGATGGATCTTGTGAACACCTCTGGCTTCCCCGTGTATCTGCAAACACATACGCCACCCACACATGACTCCTCCAGTTCTCCCTCATACAAAGGAAATAGGAGAGTGAGAGTCATCCAGGGAAGGGAAACTATCAAGGACATGGAGGGAGGCAGCGGGGGGGGGGGAGGGGAGGGGACAGCAGAGGGAGGGAGGCAGTGGGGGAGGGGGATAGCACCATCATCAACCCAGAAGTCTCAGCGGGCCAGGGCAGACTCCTTCCATCGCTCTGACTGAGGACAGTTTGGACTGTACAACTGGGGAAGCACTGAGCCCACACATGTAGGCTATAGGCTACAGAACCTGTCAGAGCATTGCAGGCTGAGCTCTAACATTTTCTAGTCAGTCGGAGGCCATGGCAGCTGGTATTTTATTTAAGACACTCAGAGTTTATAGTTAAGACGCCATGAGTCTGAACAAATTCTTTAACCGGCAATTCCCCTGCAAAGGGCTCCGTGGTTCGCACTGTTTCCATCATGTGCTCAATCAAAAGGGTATTGGGGACATAACTGTACATTACCACTATTGACATTTCCCAGCCTACTCCACTTTGCTTAAAAAGTAGGCACCCAAAGATGCCACTTAATAACTTTGGGCCTCATGAAAATGTCACTTTGACAAGCAGAAAACTGGATTTACACACCCACAAAAGGTGACCTGCCTGAAAAAAGACAGCTGGGCCTCTGAGAGAGACAGTCACAGACTATGTCCCTCATGGTTTACCTCAGTTGGGGTGGAGAGGGTAAGAGGGAGGCAGAAGGAACACCACCATCCTCTGTGGTGGCTGATCCATCGGGGGCATATTTGGTGGCCTGAAGGGCATTTGGGTGTCAGTGGGACAGCTAGAGGTGACCTTGGGGGAGACGGTGTAAGAGGGACAGCCTGGGCCAGGGTTGAAATAGAACCAGGTCCAGTTTTTGATCATTGTTAGGCTACACATGCATAAAGACCCAGGCAGGGAGGTGTTCATCCATGCTCAGGACTTGGGTCAAGCTAGAGGATGGCACTGGGTAATCCTAAGGCCAGGTGAAGTCAAAGCAAGGTTGTAGAACAATCCAATTGTAGCAGAGTTACATTTCCATGCAGCAGGAAGGACAGAGCCCAGTGAAAGAGTGAAGGAGGTCCAGGCAGAGGCAGACTGAGGGTCAGGATTCATTTAAGAGAGGACTGAAAGGCCCAGGCAGTCACATTCCACTTTCTAGGCCTACCAGGCATCAACACACAGAGATTTGGACAACACTTCAAATCCCTCTTTCCCTTTAATTCCTCATGTCCTGCTTCTGGCCTAGGGGTTAGTGATGCTTTCTTAAAGGTTCCCACAGTAAGTATTTTGGACTTTGCAGACCAGAGTTCCTTCCATAGCTCCTCAACTCTGTTGATATAGTGTGAATGTTCCAGTAAAACCAAGACTAGGCAGTAGGCTAGATTTTTATCTACACACTATTGCTTGCTAACCCATGGTCTAACCATCTGCCAAGATGATTTTATTTCAAAAAAAAAAAAAAATCCTGGACTCGATCACTTCTCTCTAGCCATCCCATTACTCTATCGGGCTATTTTCTTGGTTACTCTGATGTTGACTGTGTCCCAACATCTCCTGACAACCCACACAGGTAGGTTCCACACTCGGAGATCTGATTACAGGGGTCGCCAAGCTTACACAGGAAGATCTACGTTATTGCCCAGTTAGCCTACTGACTCATCCTCCTGCAAGGAACCCACACTGTCAGCTCTCTCTCCTTCATGTGCTGCAATATAGCCAGTGTTAAGTGGCCCATCTTTCGCACCTAACCCTGTCTCAAGAAAACCCAGTACGAATCCATCTATTTCAACATACCAGTAGTTTCCTTTCCCTTCCCTTGTGCTGACTCATCTCAGTTTAGGTATCACTCCCTCTGCTAGCCTTTCTTGATATAGCTCCCTTGTGGGTAAGTTGTGAGTTCAGAGTTACGTTCAGCAGCCCATCAGCACCTTGCAACAGTACTTGCTTAATTATAGCTAAGGCTTAGTTCTGTCTATTGGCTAGGTACATCATTGTGTCAGTCAAGTAACTTACAACAATGATTTCAAGAACATTCAATTGAATGCTTTTTCTCTGAGGTCTGTTTGTTTTTTGTTTTGTTTTTTTGTTTTTTGTTTTGTTTTGTTTTGAGACAGGGATTCTCTGTATAGCCCTGGCTGTTCTGGAACTCACTCTGTAGACCAGGCTGGCCTCGAACTCAGAAATCTGCCTGCCTCTGTCTCCCAAGTGCTGGGATTAAAGGCGTGCGCCACCAACTCCCAGCTTTTTCCAAGGTCTGGATAGTGCTATGACTTGAGTTCTGTATGGCATGGCATACCCTGACCTGGGTGGTTTTAGACTTTTAATTGCTCTGGAGTTTTCCTAAGTCCAGGAGTCATGTGGTTCAAAGAAACAACCTGTCTTCTAGAATTCTGTCATTTCTTAATGAAGGAAGAGCACAAAGGAATTGATACTTTTATATATCTTTCTGAGCAAGTGAATTCACAACTGTTTTTTCCCTCAGTACAATCATTAACTCCTTAATTGATTAATTCATCCTACAAATAGTCACCAAGTTCCCATAGGATTTCTGCTACTGAAGTGGCTGTTCTATCCATTGAGACAGCTGATGTCCAACTCCTGCCCTAGTACTGGATGAGAAAGATGGGCCATTAAGATATAGTGTGGTAAATTCTATGATAAATGCATGACTAAGAATGATGTGGCAGAGTAAAATGGGAAGGAATAAAACTGGCAATAAACTCTACTATAATGTTCAGGTCAAGCAGCATTTTAAAAATCAGTAGACTTAACAGTCTGGGTGTGTGTGGGGGGTGGGGAGGAGGCCAGCACCGAGAAAGTAGTTAATAAACAAAGCTGCATAGGACAAGTTAACACCAAGGAGTACAGTAACAGAACAGAGAGAAAAAAACGTGTCTCTTTACACAACAGACATGAGTGTGGCTTTACTGGGTTAACAGTGGCTGCCTGGATTGCTCTCTCTGGATATTGTGGCCACTAGGAAGGGTGAGGGGAGTCCAGATGATTGGCCAAAGAGGAAGAGCAAGAACATGAAACCAGACATGAAGGAGTCAAGTTCAAAAGGTGCTGGCCAGAGGGAGTCTCTAGTGTGGCTAGGAAGCAGGGAATCCAGCTAAAGAAGCGATCCTTTCAGAACTGGGATATGCTGTGTCTCTACTTGTGTGTATACACAAATATGCACATACATATGCAAATTCCCAGGAGGAAGCAGGACACTATTGACCTGTAAGGCAGAGTCCATCTGTCACAGCCTCACATAGCCTTAACACCAAAGAAGACCCTCAAGAAGTTGTTCATGAGGTCTCTTATGTCAGCTCTTTCATTTCGAAGAGAGTAAGCTGAGGCTGAGTGGGAAGAGTAAGTCACTTCATGTCAGCCAGGAGAGGCTGAGAGCCACTTGATCCTGGGTCTGTCTGGAGATACACGAGGCAGGCTCTCAGCTGTAAGACTCACTGTGCTTCCAGGACACACTGATAGTCAACCCTCTAGTCCAAGACTGAAAATTATGTACACACGAGTAGTGCAGAATCAGGACTGGGGAGATGGCTTAGTCAATAAACTACCTGCTGTGGAAGCATGAAGACCTCTGAGTTTGGATCCCCTGCACCCACATAGAAGCCAGATGGATATGGTAGTATAGACCCAACATGTGTGTGTGGTGGGGGTGATTAGAGACAGTGAGGCAAATCAATGAGCACAAATTGAGTAGGGGATTCTACCTCAGACAACTAAGTAAAAAACAGCAAAGGGAGATATTTGAAATCAATCTCTGGCTTCTACATGTATGTATAAACACATAGGAATAAACATCACACACACACACACACACACACAGTACAAAATCTGAGGCTCTGAAAGGTGAAGTCAGTACTACCCAATGTGAATGCAAGTCTAACAGCTGTCTTGTGCCATCTAACAGCTGCCTAGTGTATATTTCAAACTTACCATATCTGAAAACACATAACACTACACTTCTAAGTCTCCTCCTGCTCCTGCTCCTGCTCCTGCTCCTGCTCCTGCTCCTGCTGTTCCTGTTCCTGCTCCTGCTCCTGCTGTTCCTGTTCCTGCTCCTGCTCCTGCTCCTGCTCCTGCTCCTGCTCCTGCTCCTGCTCCTGCTCCTGCTCCTGCTCCTGCTCCTGCTCCTGCTCCTGGCTCCTGGCTCTTGGCTCCCGCTCCTGCTCCCGCTCCTGCTCTGCCCACCTTCCTCCCCATCTCAGGTGGCAGGGAGCCCATCCTTCTAGTAACCTGTAACTAAACAGAGTTCTCTTTCTCTTGCCTCCTCTACATATCCACCTGCAAAGCTGACTGGACCTTTAAAATGTTCACAGTCAAACTATTTCTACCAGCAGCCCTCTATCAAATGGCACCATATGGTCCTTCTTGGGTGTGCAGTGTCTTTTCTTAAGAGACTATTCCCAAATAATCCAGAGCCGAACTGATCTTTTTTACACGCAAGAAAATCAGCTTGTATGTTTGAAAAGCCCATAACCACTTCTCAGTGTATGCATGGCCAAATTCTTAGTTCTTTAAATGGCTCTGCAAGCTCCAGTCTGCCAATACCCTGTGCCCCAATCTCACTGTCTCCCACTTTTCTCCCTGTCTACTCTGTCCCAGCCAGGGGCCTTGCTGTTTCCTGAACAAAGCAGGCACACACCAGCTTCAGGGCCTTTTCACAGGCTATTCCTCTGATGGAAAAATTTCTCTCCTCCCCCATACTTAGGGATCCATTGGGCTCAAAATCTCTTACCTCCTTCAAGTCTTTGTTAATAAGCCACCTCCTCGGGGAGGCTACTGTAGCCACTCTATTCAAAATTATCCACAATGTCACCTGGTAAAGGTATTCCCCACTGCGCTGCTTCCTAATATACGTGAGAATTTTTCCTGCCCTTTACTTCTTTAGCTGGCAGAGACATCAAACCCAATCCAGACCCCTAGATGGTAACAGCCATATTCCAAGGGTTGGGATCCAAAACTAAATGAAGAGAAGATGTGTTGAGCACCAGCATTCACCTTTCTGTCTCCCACTACAGCCACCATGCCTTCCCTGTCATGATAGAGCATACCCTTAAACCACGAGCCAGAATAAACCCTTTCCTCCGGAAGGAGTTTTGTTCAGGCTCTTATGCTGATGTTGTCACATGAACAAGAAATGTAGGCTACCCTTCCCATAGCTCAACAGGAGGGACTGAAGATATAACCTTAACAAATGAATGAGTCTGCATAGAGAAAAAAACAACTGACAATGGGGTTTCAGTAGGGACACTGGAAAAGTGACAATTTTATTGGCTTTGAATGGGAGAGGGAGGATTGGCATCTGAGAGCAAGAGTGCTTAAAAGATGGCACTGCAGGTGGAAAGACCTCAGCGGTTGGGGGTGGAGGCAGAGGCTCTAGGTGTGCTGGAATTTGTACAGTTGCCTGCTCTCCCGCCTGGAGCATTGCGGAGCAATTTACAGCTCAAATCAATAAACAACTTAAATTCTGCTCTCAAGGAAGAACTGAACCGAATACACAATAGTACAGGGAAACAAATCAGTGCTGGGAACAAGAAAGGGGCTGGGATCATGGCTTTGGGGCACCGCAGTGAGCCCAGAGCTCTAACTTTCTTGCTGAGCTCTGAGATAAACTTAAGAATGTGAAATGTTAGTTCTGACCCCACTTCCCAGATCCTCCGAGGTGGGTGTGAATAGGGACTTCTTTCGGGATAGAAGGGAGGAGGGAAGTGCCTGTCTTGGAGCAGTCCATAGCCCTATTTTGCTGGTGACTGATGCTGGAGGTGGGATCTAGAGTGGGGTCTCCCTGGAAAGATGAAGTGTGCTTCAAACCTAGGGTTGGGATAATTAGATCTCTTAGGCCAGCAGTGAAATGACAGGCTAAATCTCTTCGTCCATAGATAGGCAGACACAGGATCATAGTGGTCACATATGACCTGGGGGGAGTCACGGCACCTGGCTGCCACCACTGGCTGTAGGATGTGTAAAATCACAGGAGGGGCTATGCTTCCCCTGGGCTATGCTTCCCTGCATGGATTGGGTGAGCAGAAAAGTTGCCTTTTAAAAATTTGCCCAGATCTCAAGATACGGGTGACTTGTTAGCTGTGACTGCTTTATAATAGTTTGTTTCGTATGGCTAGAAACACCCCAGCAGAGGACCTGGGGGGGATTTGCTCCTTCTCCAGGCTTGCTCAAAGACCTGAGCACTCCAGAGAAGTCTATGGAACATTAACTCCTTAGTCAGAATACAGATTCTGGTTACGCACTTGGCCCCCAACAGCATCCACTTCATCCATTCAAAAGGAGGTATTTACACAGAGCCTGGTTCAGATCACACCAGAAAACAGAAATGTCTGATTCTGTTCCTTAGCAAGCCATTTATTGGTAAAGAATAGACTTCTATGCTTATCCTTACAACCCCAGGGTGTAGGACACTTAGAATCATTTGTTCAAATATCTGCTTCCCACTTCAACCCTGGATATGTCAGAGAATGTAAAGGATCACTTGCAGAACACCTTGTTTACGATATTTCTGTCCAATGGCCATGAAGAGAAACAGGAAGCTCTACATTCACTACTGACAGGGGCTGTCAACACACAGTACTCAAGTAATGTGTGAACAGACTTTCATTGTCATAAGCTTTCAAATGTATATATGTATGTAGACACACACACACACACACACACACACACACACACACACTGTATTATCTACCTTCCCTTATCCACCTATCATTCTCTAATAAAAAAAGTTATTAGTTAACAAATGTTATATAAATTTGTACAGCATAGTTATTTTCTCTGCTGATTTTTATTTTATCTATGAAACCATAATCTTAAATTACCAAAATTGCATAGCCCCTTAGTTTCTTTCCTCCCTCCTTTCCTATGGTAAATTGAATAAGACTTCCAATGGAGCATGCAAGTCCATTCTACACTGGACTATTCTAGAGGGCATTGTACTAGACATGGCAGTCATCCAGCTGACTACCCACTGGAGCTCAGCCCCACTGCCGGCTCAACCCAGGATTCACCTTAGACTCTAAAAATCAGCTCAATCTTCCACCAACTGACCAGTTGGCCAATGTCATAGTTAGGTTATTGCTGTGAAGAGACTTTATAGCCACAGCAATGGGTATAAAAGAAAAGATTTAACTGTGGCTGGCTTACAGTTCATGTTTCGACTATAATTTTTATGGTTCGAAGCACAGTGGCATGCAGGCAGACATGACGTTGGAGAGATAGCTGAGAGTTCTACATTCACATTGGCAGGCAGCAGGAAACAAGAGTGACACTGGGCCTGGCTTAAGCTTCTGAAACCCCAAAGCCCATCCCCCAGAGACATGTCCTCCAACAAGTTCACTCCTGTTCCAACAAGGCCACACCTCCTAATATTGTCACTTCCTGTGAGCCTGTGGGGGCCATTTTCATTCAAACCACAACAGTCAATGACAGAAAGTCTCTCAGCAGAGCTCTAGTTACATTCTTGACCCACAAATCATTTTTAATGGCTGTTATTTAGCATTGACCAGAATTTTCCAATACCCTAACAATCTTCCAAGTGGCCCACAACTCTCTTTAACCTATGTGACTAGCCCTTTCATGCTATTTTGAGGATGCTCCTCCATGAATGGTCAGCATGGCATGGGCCTGGCTTCACATGGGCCTATGCATAAGCATCAATCAGAGATATTATCTCTGACCCCCTTAACTAATACATAGGTTCTTTGTCTCCATCCTACCCACAAAGACACAAGGAGAGGGGAAGTAAGCCTTGGTTTTCCTCATAATTTTTTTTATAATTTTTCTGACTGTTCACAAATTGCATACACACACACACACACACACACACACATCTATCTATCTATCTATCTATCTATCTATCTATATATCTATATCTATATCTATATCTATATCTATATCTATATCTATATCTATATCTATATCTATATCTATATCTATATCTATATCTATATCTATACCTATATCTATATCTATATATGCATGTGCACACTTGTTTGTGTGCTTTCTGTCAATTTAGGCTTTGTCTTCTTCCTATAAATAAAAGGACATCCCAAGAATTGAAACACTGCTTTCATTTATCACTGCTGGATTGACAGCAGTACCTTGGGGTTAAAAATAAACAATAAATATTGGAAATTAGATGAATCTCTTCAATCATATGCTTATGCTTACATGTTTATCAGTTTACAAAGAAGTAGATATCATTGCGGCACTTTTTAAAGCAATAATTGTTTCTGTTATCTCTCTTGCCTGAAGTCTTTCTGTGTGTTTTGACCAATCCTATATGTATCTTCCTATACATCAAGTTGTCACAATGTAGGA
This sequence comes from Mus pahari, assembly GCF_900095145.1. Lineage (NCBI taxonomy): Eukaryota > Metazoa > Chordata > Mammalia > Rodentia > Muridae > Mus > Mus pahari. Next base: position 144,391,110 of record NC_034592.1, read on the forward strand.
ATCACACATCGCAAGATCTGTTAGCACATATAGCACAGAATTCCCAACAGTCAGGTTTCAGCAGCTCTTGCTCCCATTACAAATGTGTGAGCGTGTTAATTTCCCTGCATCATCCAGAATATGTGATAAAATTCACTCAAAAATATTTGCTATGTGGGAATATTGATAAACGTGGTTACTTATTGTCAGAAATGAAATTTCTGTAGTTCTTCACGTGCTAGGTTTCTTGCTTTTATGGTTACTGTCCAATAAGATGTAGGTTTCTTGCACACAGGGACAGAATTCTCATCCCACAGAGAGTCCGGTACACAACAGGTGTGAGCTGGGTAGGAAGGATAGATGAGTGGGTTTGATTTTTCTCTTATCTTCAGAAAGCTACTCTTATCTTCATGCATCTTATTTTCCTTGTTGACTTGAAGGGACTCCCATTTTCTGTCACCCAGGATAAATTTTTAGTGTGCAATTTGCACTCCGTTTCATGTATTTTATGTCTTGATATGCAGATACTCTAACATTTTATGTAGTCCAATATATCACTTTATTTTAGCTACTCTACTTAATACATATTTTAAATAGTAGTTAATACTTATACATAATTTCTTCAGGCAATGTATTTTCTGAGGAATTTATATACATTACTTAATTTGCATGGTTGCCCTATAAGGTAGAAACTCATAATATGAAGGAAGAAACTAAGAAACAGATCTAGGAGATATATATTTATTTCCTATACAAGATCTCATTCGTGTGTGTGTGTGTGTGTGTTTACCTGTAGATCATTCAATGTGCTTTATGTTTTCAATTTCAATATATTTTATTTTTTCACTATTATCATTTTAAAAGTTTTAGACAAGGTATTGCTGTATAGTCCTGGGTGGCTTCAAACAATTTTTCTGCCTCCGTCTTCTGAGTCCTGGGATCTTAGGAATGTGTTACAAATCTAGTTTTATTTTCAGTTATTTAATAACAGTAATAAGGGGGGGCACAATTTAGAGTTGAGAGTGAGGCGAGAATATAATTATTTTTCACCGATAGTTGCCAAAAGTTCCAACATAGCTTATTCAATAATTTATCCTTTTCATAGCAAGTTCAAATTATATTTTCAACATGGCAAGATACTGTTGGTAAATGTATAAAAACATTTATATATACATACACACATGACATTGTATCCGTGTACATAAAGCACACACATATACAGTGTTTGCTGGCATCAATATTCAGTTCAATTCTACTGTCATTACTGTTAAATTGTTTAATACTTTCCATGGCGTATGCTTGGAAAAACAATTATACATAGAACTATAAAGATGAAACATAAAAGGATTACCAGTGATTGCTTTCACGTCCAAATTAAATACGCATTCGATGTTGCTGTCAAGTACACACATCGATGCTCCAAAATTGCATTGCAAATACATAAACACTTTTTGGAATTTGCTTCAAAATTCTGGCAGTTACAGCAAGACATACAAAACTCTTTTTACCCCAAAGGGAATATTGTTGTATGCTGCATAATTATAATTCAATTATTAATAGACTGCACAATATATGCCATATTGCCTAGAACTGCAGCAGGCTACATATCTAGAAGTACAGAGAAGTTCATGTGATGCTCACACAACGGCATTGCTTAGTGACACATTCCTCAAACCTATCTGCACTTATTACTCTCCTCCTTGTGATGACAAAATACTGTGCATTACAAATTAAAGAAAAGGGGGATTTTTTTGGCCCATGGTTTAAAGGGATACACAGTCTGTTGTAGCAGGGGAGGCGTGGTAGCAAAAGCATGAAGCTGGCAGGAATACAGGGACAGGCTGTAACTAGGAACAGGTGCTTCTTTTGTTTGACATGGCCTATGTCTGCCAGGCAGGTCCAGATTTCCAAAGGATGTGCAAACTCCTAAAAAGGACCAACAGCAGGGGGCCAAGGATTCACACACGTGAGACTGGACACTTAACATTAGAATCAGAACAGCCTATCTGTCACTGTGTGACAGGGACGCTCAGCTTCATCACGTTGGATTCTTACAACCTGTTTTTTTATTGGCTGAAACTCACAAGGAACGGGTGCATAAGGCTTCTACCTTACTGCAGAGTTGGGAACACTAGACAATCACACATAGGTGGTTGTAACCCTTTAAGCAGCCTCCCTGTTTAAGCCTTTTATACTCCTACCCATGCTCAAAGGAGAATCAGATCCCTACACGTGAAGCTGGACATAGAAAGGGGAGTCACAGGACCTTGAATCCTAGGTATGGCTGAAGTTATGGAAGACCTGATGCTGTTCATCCTCCTTGGCCCACCTTTGAAAGCTGTGCTTGCTGTTGAGCGTACTCTGCCTGCCTCAAGCCTCTGTGAGCATCCCCCTACATGACTCAACATTCTCCTTGTGTTTTTATTTCTCTTCTTTCTTATACTTAGGAGAAAATACTGCCCATACCATTTCTACCTTGCTTTTTCTATGGATGATTTGTTTAGAAATGGCGCCTCATTCGTTTCCACCGGGGAACACTAGCCGTGTAGATGACCAGGGTTACTGTTTCCCTTCCCTCTGACAGAAGTGCTCTCTGAGGTTCACTGTCTGGTATAGAGCTAAGTCTCACAACTGTAAACTTCTCAGCCTGACCTGGCAACTCCAGGAGGCGCAGGTCAGGACTCAGGTTAGAGAGGCATGTGATCTTGGGTCACTAAATGCCCCCAACTCACTCTCTGGACAATTGTGCCCCCTTGAGATCTGTACTCCTTTCCAGGGTCACATGCAGCATGAACACTGAAACAAGTTTCATAAGGCCTGGTCCTATGCAGAGTGAAATGTAGCAGAGGTGTCGAACCATTGTAGCTATTTAACATTCCCCAGAGAAGCTGCTATTCCTGTGGGACTGTAGGCTTCACTACAGCTAAGTTCACAAACGTACATTTGCATGGGGCACTGTAGAAGAACCAAGACAGGGGAAAGACAATGCCCTGGCTTTATAACGGCACTGCCTGGTATGGGCTCAGATTGTTAGAATGGACATAAAACAATGAGCCCTCTGTGAACTAGCTGTGCCTACTGCTCTGGCTTTGAGGCTTAAAATAAGTTCTGAGCTCAACTTGAAGCAGAGCCCTGACCTCAGTCTCAGACCAAAGTTTGACTTGGCCACAGCCTAGACCCAGGATCAACCCTGATCCTTGGAAAGACTGAGCGAATGAGTAGAGTCAGATTCTAAGTTCTCACTAGGTCACAACACAGGTCACAGACAGATTTACCCTGTACCCTCAGCCTGGACACAGGATCAGTCTTTCTTCTAGTCCTGTCCTTGCTGTCTTCAAACCAGACTACACAGGAGACTTGGCACATAGGGCAGATGCTGTATATGAGGCCTGAATTAGCACTAGCCACATTTGCATTGCTATGCCAGTAAAACTGATCATCCAGTTACCACATTACCATTATCTCAGAGACCTGAGTTCAAATCCTGCCCTTTAAAGCTGAGTGACTGTGGAAAAATTAATTCTTCAACTTTTAACAGTGAAGCTATAAAGTTGGCATAAAATTCTTGCTGGTAAAATAGCCATAAGAATTACCATATATGTGGCTATTGTTAATATACTCAAATATGACTCTCTCTTAAGAAGCCATCCCCATCTCTTGAATGTCCTCTTCTTTGGTAGCACTCTTGCCCTTTATATTTGTGCTTAAATCTGTGTTAAATCCTCCTCTTAATAAAATTCAACTTTGCTTCAATAAAAAAATGAATTAAATTATATGGCAATATAAAGTAGCCAGCTCACAGAACTCAGTAAGGAGCAATACCCTGCCTGCAAGTAGGCACCCTGTCTGCCTTACCTAAACTCATGGACAAACAACAAGCCACCAGAGCTCTGCTCCCCAGTATGACAGTGACCAAACAGATGACACTATTGAGCGGACGAAGTATGGCTAATGCGTTTGAGAGATGCTGGAAGCAGTGCACAGGTTTCATAGAACAAAAGCTTAATATGAAGTAGAATGTAAAGTATCTCATTGATGAAAATGGGGAGAATTAGGAACTGCATTCACAGCCTCATGCAGGCTAGGCACATATTTAACCACTAGCATTAGCTCCATCGCTGTTTTTACTGATTTGGAAATTTAAGACATGGTCTTACTACATAGCCCAGGCTATCCTTCAGTCTCTGATCCTCCTTCCCCAGCCTCCGAAGGAGCTGGGATTACAGGCCTGTTTCCACCTGACCTAGCTTACCAGCACTATTTTTATGCTGATTAAATAAAAAAAAATTTGTATATATTAGTTAAATAAAAGACCACTAAAATGATTCCTTTTTAAAAAGAATAGTGCTACTGAAAAATTTTAAATTATACGATTAATGTGAACCTGTACAGGTAGGGTCTAGCGAGAGCATCGAATAGCTCATGATTAATGGTGACACTTAAATAGCAATATCAGAAACAATGAATACAGTAGCTAACATGGATTGAGATTTCCCTGTTTTAACTCTATTTAAATGCTCTGCAACTTCTAAAATGTGACCCAGGATTGAAATGGAACCACGGTGTCACAAAGAAGTGAGGTAATGTGTTGGTGTGAAAGAAAAGCAGGGTTTGGGTCTACAACCTCTGGATTTAGGGGCTGTATACTTCCTATCCCAACAAAGACCTTCCTAAAAATAGGTCATCTCCTAGGACATAAACCTACTAGACAGTTAAATTCTGTCACTGAGACCCAAACTGTGGCAAAGAGATACATTTTAGCCCCAAGACCCAAGCAGTAGCAAGCCCCCACCATCCTTACCATTGGGCACCTTCCCACCCATGAGAAAGGTCATCCCAGCCATAGGAGAACTCTCTCAGTCCATCTTCTGTGGTTCCCCCACACTGCCCTGCTAACTTTATCTGGCAGGATCAAAGCAGGCAGCTTCCCTGAGCCCCTTCAGCTCTCTCCACGAGTGAGAACCACTTCTGAGAGCAAAAGCGATAAACTTGATTGTACAAAAAGCCAGTTCCATTCTTCAATTTGTGTGCCAGTCATAAACACGGCACCTTCCATTCGAGCAGAAACCCCACATTTCAGCAGAAATACTTAATATGTCACTACCCGTGCATCCATCTTCTCCAAAGCACTCACTCAGAAAGTAGAGAAGGAAAAAAAAAAAAAAAACATACTCCAATAGCCCAGCACCTTGAACGGAAGAGGAAAACTTTATGATCAACCAGCAAAGAGCAGTGCCACAAATGCTGAATGCATCCCCTGTGACTCCTGGAACTGCACGTGATGCAGTCAGAAAACTCTCCACAGGAAGTCAGCAACTTGGCTTCACCTCCAGCCTGAGGAGGCAGAGAAAAAAAACCATTCCTGACAGCGCTCCATCTCCTCAGTCAGCGGTTCGAGGTTAAATTGAAGCTTAAAGTGCAACCATCCTGGTGATTTAAACTGTCCATTTGACTCATTTGACAGCCACCTACAGCGCACTGGTATAACAGTAGGATGGGCAGACAAGATATGATATATGATTTAATATGATATGATATAGTATGATATGATTATGAAGGGATGGGATGGGATATGAAGACTGAATGAACTCACAAGCCCCCTGTTTAGATTATGAGATTATACTTTCTGATAATGGACACGTGTATACCACTTATTCCACCATGACTTGTCACTGTTCATCAAGAGACTGAATTTATGCCCCCCTGTCTTGAACTTAGGCAGGCCTCTGTGGCTTTCTCAGCCCACAGAACACGGCAGCTGTGCCTTTATGTGACAGTTCTGAGACTTCGTCACAAAGGATGACATAGCTTCTGCCAGATTCCCCAGCTTTTGGAGGCGGCCACCATGTCATTGAAATGCAGGCCACATGACAGGGGCTTCAGCCAACAGGCCCAGCTGAGGTCCCAGAGACAACCAGCATCACCCACCTGACTGTGAGTGTGGGAAACTCATGCATGATTACAGCATCAGCTACTATCTGATGCAACCACATGGCTGGGGTGGAAGTGGAGGGATCCAACAACGATGCCATTTAGCTGGACTCAATCACACTGTGGCTATTAGATTTCAGGTGGTTTTTGATGCAACTGAAATTGGAGAAAGCACCTGCTATCTGCCAGGCATGAACTAATTCTAGACAGAAGAGTGGAGGAGGCCTTACCCCTACCCTCCAAGAGGTCACAGGTCACTGGGACATAGGTAGACAAGCACAGGCCTGCTCCATTTGCACAAGTGCCAAGGTGGTGCAGGGTATCCTCTGGAAATGAATCAGGGTTGGGGAGAACCATACAAAAACCTGAGATCATCAAGGAAGCTTCCCCAAGGGAGAGACTTTGTAATGTGATCTTGAGAAGAAGTATGTATCCAGAAGATGGAGGAGACATGGTTTATCTTATCATAAGGCTTGGAGAAAACAAAGTAATGAGAAAAGATGGGAAAAAAACTATTAGAAATTAGAAACCCTGTCTTGTTTTCAAAATACACTCTAAAGCTCATCATAATACTATCTTAGCCATTGAAGCCTTAACAATGGACTAATGTATCAACAGAAGAATTGGCCATTAGAACATCTAAAAGTTCAGAATTCGAACCCAGTAAACATGGGGTTTAATACAGTTCTTACAGGAGCACCCCACAGAGGAACTTTTTAGAGTCGCATCAGTTTCATACTGTATACCAAGGCAAACTACAAACAGACCAAAATGCAAATGCAAAAAAATAATTCATTAAAATCCTATGGGACAAGAGAAGGAGAGAGAAAATAAATTTCTTCATTGCCATGAGAGTGTCTTAAGGCTTTATAGGTTTTTATTCAAAATCCAGGAACTCTAAGAAAAGGTTCAATAAATATGATTGCCTGAAAATGTCATGTAATGTCAAAACAAAAAAGGAGACATGGAGATAAAGGGAGCATGTTCATTAAGCTCTAAATAAAGACCTGTGTCATGGAGACGGGTACATAAAATGGCAGTCTGGGAAACCGTGGCTTCTTTTCTCCAATCCCTGCAATAATCACAAAGCTGCACACACAGAGATTTATTTTGAGATAGGATCCCACATACAACTCAGGCTGGTCTTGCAGCTGTCATCCTCTTGCATTGAAACCCACCTCCTGAGTTCAGAGAAAACAGGTGTACACTACCACGCCCAACTGATGCTCACTAAGGATATATTGGATGCAGCAGATTACAGAAGACAGCTTGAAGTTTATAGACTCAACCATTACTGGTCAAATGGCTGGTTAGATGAGCCGAGGGTTTAACAAATAGGGTCTGGGGGCTCACACATATCAGCTGCTTTGTCTGCATCCTCTTATTCCTTCCCTTAAAAATAAAATAAAATAAAATCACCATGTTCAGGATCATTCATTATTGGGAGTTACTAAGGATGCCACACAAAGCCATTGAAGCGGCATGCAATGGCCAGGTAATCCAAAAGCAGGGAGAATGTGGCAAGGTTCAAAAGGTTTCTTGATCTACCTACAACCCTAGACTCAGGTCTCTTGAAGTTAGAACCAACATCTTGATAAGTCTCAGTTTTTCCCTCTGGTAACAGAAAACAACAAGGAAAGTTTTAGCTGAAATGAGAATAGTACGTAATGTATGTTGTAAGGTGAGCACAGGTACAGGACAAACACAAGCCTTGTACACAGGCTCTTTGGCATCCACTGTAATAATCTAGACGGTCACTTCACTAGGGATTCCATCCTGACAGACTCCTAGGCTACTTTCCCTTCCTTTCCAGAAAAGAAGGCATCTTCCATCATTCTTTGTTTCCTATTTTTAAAGAATACTGCAGGAATGAACAAAAAGTTGAACCAATATCGAAAAAAGAGAGAGAGAGAGAGAGAGAGAGAGAGAGAGAGAGAGAGAGAGAGAGAGAGAGAAAACACCAAGAGCACATTGGAGTACACTGGGGTATACCGATGTGCACTGGGGCATACTAAGGCATCCTGGGGTCCACTAGGACCTATTGAGGAACACTGAGCTATTGGCTCAAGGGCTCTGAACCCAGGGTTCCAGGCTGAGAGATAGGTGTTTCACCATTAAGCTTTGCTTCCTCAGCCCTCCCTTAATCAGTAGAAGAGGTAGACCTTCACGGGATCAAGACTTTTAGAACAAGGGAGAAAGAGGAGTCATTAGTGTGCCATGCCTTGACTACATAGGGCAACCCGCCCTGGGAGTGTTGTCTCCCCCCCCCCCCGCACCCTGGAATTTGTTTGCTATTGGTACGGTTCACACAAAGCTCCAGTTTAGGACTCTGGCCTGTCAGCTTAATCTGTAATAGAAAACTTCCTCTGCCTATGCCATTAGCTGCTGCCATGCTAAGGACAGTCTCGCCTCTTTGTTGACAGCAGGATAAGTTTTAGTAAATTTCATTATCTCTGTGAATGAAAATAAACACAAAGACTATCTCCAATTTTTTTTTTATTCTTTTCCCATAGTTACAAAACCAGCCAGCAAATCCCCTATGTGTGAGAAGCAGTGGCTGATCCATCAGTCTTGTCATGCCTGGCAGTGGATGCATGCAGCTAGAAGGAGAGGTCCAAACTGATGTTCAGGGTGAACTTTTACAGCTCAGTGTCCTGCACAGGTATACAAAGGATCACAGAATGTCAAAATCCCCCAAAGAGCAGAGTACCCTAAAGCTCCCAACTCACTCACCACTACAATTGCCAGAACTCTGTCTTCCAGTGGTCAGATGACCTCTAACAGCCTCCAGGCTTCAAACTCTCAAAGTCTATGGAGGGGGCTCCACCCCCTCCCCACAGCAGTTCTCCCCACCAGTCTTCCATGTCTCCCTTTAGCACCTCATCCCACTCTTTATTCTTTACAGCTGGACCAGGTGCAGAACCAAGCATTGTGGTTAAGACTGTATCATCATGGGGACTAGTGAGCATCATCACAAAAATTGCTGGGTGGCATCTCACAGAATGGCAACATTAATGATCTAGCCATTAAAGGCAGGTTTAGCGGAAGGTGGGGATTTCATGATTCCATGTATGTAGACAACCTTAGAGGAGCATAGAAACAGAAGCATGTGATGTAGTGGGGTAATGGTGACAACACAGAGAAGAAGGGCCACAGAGATGTCAACTTCTGTTTGCAAGAAGGGTCCTAATACAAGCAATAGATTCATTTTAAGTGACCCTGAGATTGTTCCCTAATCTAAAGGAGAAAGACACATCAAAATAGCACTTGGCAAGTTTTACCCATTCAGAGTCACTCCCATGTTAGAAGTAGACACTATCGGAAAGAGATAGCTTCCTGAATTTTCATCTCAGTGGCCACCAAATCTATGGCTGACTGAAGCTAAAGATGAGAATTTCAGGATTGTCTGTAGAATCTGTGCTTAAGACCTTGGGAGTCAATGAAATTTCCATAAGAGAGAGCACAGGGGAAGAATGGAATGAACCTGAAAACATGGCAACAGTCAAAATAGCCATGACAGGAGACAGACACTGAGGGAGGGAAGCAAAAGGTGGGACAGGAAGAGGGGGTGGGAGGGGGTGGGAGTTCCTGCTAAGGGGGATTAAGAATGATGAGGGCTGCAAACCCTCTGTGGAATTTTTGGTGGAAGATGCTGCCTCCATGCAAATCCCATTTGCTGCTGTCAATCCAGATCCTGTCCCACAGAGACTATTTCTGAGAAACAGACTCGAGGCACGAAAAAACATCTCTTTCTGTAAAATTGGTTCATGGAAACAGAACATAGGCATCGGGATTCTTTATGACTGACAATTTAAGGCCAATACTTATTTTCTGTAATGTTTGTTTTTCTGTATCTCTCCTGGGACCGAAAAGAATACTGCCACCATCAACAAACATTAAAAAGAGAAGAAAAGAAAACCTTGCTACTTGGAGCCAATCTGGAAACGAACCAACAAACAGAAAAACCTCTGGACACCTTTATATAGTAAACATATATCTCTATTACCTATAAAAATAACATTATGCTAGAGATATATAGATGGCATTTAATGTTAATTTATTCCAGCTTTACCTTCTTCCATTTCTGGTACCAAGAATCCTCATAGTCTTTTCTGACCCACACATATGCAATGTCCAGCTTTAGTTACTACACATCAAATATTTATCCACTCTCATAATTTCAAATATACAGCCTCTCGTCTATTTCCACAGCTGAACCTCTCTCACCAGACACAGAGTTTCTATCTGGACTGGGCAAACACATTTTCAGAATCAAAGATGAAGCTGGTGTTTGGTGTGTTGGATATGATATTGGAACCTTGCCAAATGGCAGTGACTGTTTAGCAATGTTTAATTTGGGGTTTGAGGATATAGCTTTCTACTTCAGAGATAGATATGTTTTGTGTGTGTGTGTGTGTGTGTGTGTGTGTGTGTGTGTGTGTGTGTGTGTGTGTGTGTTTAAGCCCTTTCAAATACAGGACATTCAGGGTTGTTTGTGGCCAGAACTCTGTAGATGAACTGAGAGACTCACCCATGTCTCCATCATTAAGGACTCAAAATGGTACTCAGCAGAGACAACAGGGAAAGAAGAGATTCTGGAAGACCAGTTATTCACAGGACATGCTACAGTGCTTAGAGATAATTTCCTATAATTCCAACCAGGACATACCATTGATTTGCAGCACTCCTTTAAAAGATTTTCTTATCATTGTTTAAGTGAATGTGTATGTATCTCTATGTGAACATGTGTATAAGGGTGCAGTGGGCACAGAGGCCATCAGATTCCCTGGAGCTGCAGGTAGTGTTAGCTGCCTGAGATGAACACTGGGCCCAAACATGGGTCTTCCAGAAGAGCAGCAAATGCTCTTAACCTCTGAGCTATCTCTCCAGCCCCCACAGTACTCTTGTAGTACTCTTGTGCCTGCCAGACTAGGGGTTCTCAGTCTCATCAGGGTTAACATTTGGTGGCACATGGTTCTGCAACTGGGGCCTGCCTGCCTCGTGCATTTTAGCATGCTTAGGAGCATCCATGGCTTCTACTCACACCAGATGCTAAACAATCAAACAAGTATCCAAATATGTTTAAACGTCCCATGAAAAGACATCAAAATGGCGCCTGCCCAGCAGATCATTTATTTATGCAATTACACACTGTGGGCAGTGCAGTGTCATTTTAGGTGGTTTGAGGACCTGTCCATCATCTAGGAACAGAACAAGTTGCCTTCTTTCCTCCTTCCAGATAGTTTAATAGGATGATTAACATCTCACTAGGATTTGTTCATTTTGAAGAAGAATGCATCCTCATCCAACCCATGCCTGCCCCTGTCCACAGACAAGGCTCCTCAGCTGCTTGAAGGGCGATCTGCACTGTGCCAGGGGTGGATAAGTAGATGCTTGTTTGACAACTAACCCATCCCATCAATCTGCTCAGTTTCAAAGCCACGGTTTTGTCTGCTGAGGTACTACAATATAAGCAAAGGCTCTGTCTATTAGAAGGGAGGAAGGGCATCTCTGGAAAGAGTTAATTCATCCATCCACAGGAAATAAAGGAAGGGCTGTGAGTATAACAGAAATGTGATTTCTGGTCTCTATGGGACTTGAAAAGCCCACAGTCTCTGGTAGCCCACATCTTCGAGGAAGAGGGCTCTCAGTGATCTTGTTACTTACCAGCCTAAGCCACAAAATACTTTATTATTCTAGTTCTTCACCACCATGCCAGAGCTGGTAAAGAACCTTGTCTGAAGAATTCCAAAGCCTGCAGGTGACATTTCTGAGTCTCCATCTTACCATCTCCACCATCCTTAATGTACCGCAGCTCCCATGATCATCATCTTATCTCTGCAAATGTGATCATATTAGCATGGCTCTCCTTACTGTCCATCAAACACACTTCCATACTGACAGCCAGAACGGCACTTTGAACGTTCACAGAATAAGAGCATCCACATCTCTGATCACTAAATACCATAAATGGTATGAGGGAAAACAAACAAACAACAACCACCATTATCACGTCCCACAGAGGAAACACAGATGCTTGGGACAAATCAGTATGAGAAAGACCAAACAAGCAGAGGGACACACGATGTGGTAATGAGTCAAAATAGTTTTCAACTAAAATACGATGTGGAGCTAGGGAGATGGTTCGGCAGTTAAGAGAACTGGCTGCTCTTCCAGAGGACCCACATTAGACTTCTAACACCCACATGGTGCCTTACTTCTGTCTGTAACTCCAGTCCCAGAGGTTCCAAAATCTCCTTCTTGCTTCTATGGGCACAGGCATGCATGTAGTACAGAGACATACACAGGGGCAAAATAGCCAAGCACATACAGTAAATATTTTTTAATTAAAATACAGAAAGCACACAATTCTAGCTGTGGCTTAATTACAGGCTTAAAAGTATTATTTTGCGTTCTTAGATTCTCAAGCATTTAAATCTTAGCAACATCTAGTATTGGCAAAGAAATTATGCAGACCTTGGGCTGGCTTCGAAGTTGGAAGTGTAAATCATGCATGATTTATTAAAGGCAGGTTTCATATATTGTACTACTATTCTATTGCTTCATAGTAAGTCATCACAGTTTCCACAGATTAAAACAACATACACTGTCTCAAAGTTTCAGGTGTTCTATACTCAGTACTTCACAAGCTACACAGAAATGCCAGCCAGGGCTTGGACCTCATCCACAGCTCAGTTTTCTTCCAAGCTCACATGCCATTGGCAGGCTTCATCTGCTTATAACTGCAGACTTTGGGTGGACACCTTCTTTACACTAGTGGAAAAGAAGGGCTCGGGCTTCCAGACTCTCTCTTAAAGGGCTTCCCTGGATGATTACTAAGACTCATTGAAACCAATTTCCCCTTTGACAAACTTAAAGCCAAGTGTTAGACTCCTAGCTATGTCTGCACAGCCCCATTTTGCCACATATTAAAGGATGATCATGGCAAGCCAAGTACCTGTCACAGAGTGTGTGTTTCGATGGTGGGGTGGGAAATTAAGACTACTTGGGGGAAGGTCAATGGAAATTATCTTATAATTCTGCTGATGACACATATGGACCAAAACTATAACTGTCTATAATCTTCGTCAGAGCAAATCTTCTGGGAATAACAGCAAGGAAATCAAAGGACCAGAATGTACATGTGCGCGCGCACACACAGAGAGAGAGAGAGAGAGGGAAAGAGAGAGAGAGAGATCCTCAACATACAAAGCAGTGTATAAAAATGAGTTTTAAGATTTATAATATTCCATATGTGGCATCACACATAAAGATTGATGTCACTACCTTCATTTACATTAATGTATGTGTAGATACATGAAACTCTGAAAGGACATATATCTAAGTACTACCAAACAAGATCTTCAGGCAACACATAAGATCTATTTCCATTTGGTTCTTATTATATCATATGAAACTTTCAGAACTATGCATTCCCCCTACAACAAGGAATAAGAAAGATACTTTTTAAGTTTAAATGTTAGCACCCTGTTAGTGGAAAAAAAAAAGATAGTCTGCAAAATTGACATAGTCAAGTATATATATATATATATATATATATATATATATATATATATATATATATATATATATATATATATATATATATATGTTTTAAGTATAAGATTGAAGTAAATCTATTAGTGAAGACACTAAGTGTCATCGGTGGGTAAACAGAGGTTGGTACTAGTGAAGGACTATTTAGCTTTTCTCAAAAAATTATGAACATTCTTCTCATCTCTTTGCAAATCAATCCCTGGTATTCTTGCTAGCTGGAGGAAATGATCTAAGGGAAATCAGTCTCTTATGCCTACAGTCTCATCCCCCGTCAAGGCTGCCCTTCATTATCTATGTCCCACTGAACATAGTCTCATCCTATGGCTGCCTCTCTATTAGGCTGTGAGTACCTTGATCAGAATGCCCCCACTCCATCCAGAACCTTCAGTGCCTACCACAGAGGAACCATTTAGAGACAATTACATGGTGTCCCAGTGCACAGACACCGACAATACTGGCAGCTTAGAATCTTGCAAAGCAATGGAAGAGATTTCACCAGAGTAGGGTAGAGGGGTGTGAGGGAACAATCAAGGTGGATTGAGACCAGCTCCTCCTGTTGATTGGGTGTTAGGGCCTAGATCTAAGGCAATGTAGCTTCAGAGGAAGCAAAGTGGGCAGGTGGAGGTTAGAGCTGGAAAGCCTTGAGGACAATGAGCAGACAATAACTGGGACAACCACAGGGTGGCTTTTGCCTGAAGAAGGCACTGAGGAAGGCCCGAGGAAGAGACTCCCAAGGAAGAAGTTAACATTTCAGGTTTGGATATGCTCAATCTGAGGTTCATGAACAGCAACTTTGGAGAAGTGCCACAAAGCGTTGCTTATGTCACCCTCCCAGCTGTCACCATCCACAGGGCTGATTCTACAAACCACAGGAGCTTAATAAATGCATGTCTTCTGAGAAAATCCCATCTATTCCTCCTCGGGGAAGAAATACCCCCCGCCTTAAGATGCTATGAAGTCTGTGAAGTGGGAAGAGAGATCCTGTGATGGAGAATTGGATGACGGTGCAGGCTACCAATAAGCCAAGGCACCCTGGGGTGTGGCTGTCTTGCTCCCTGGGAAGATGCTCATCCAAATAGTCCCATCTGCAGTGGGTCCATTCTTTACATGCTACCCTGGATGGTGACTGTTCTCAGCAATTGCACCCTGATAATCTCCCTTGCAGAATTGGCCACATATTTCACAAGGCTTTGTATGGTTGTAGGGGCAGCTTCAAGGGGAAGGAGGAGGTCTCTGAGTCTAAATTAAATTTGTAATCAAATAATTTTAATCTTGTGTCACCAAACTATCCTCTCTCTCTCTCTCTCTCTCTCTCTCTCTCTCTCTCTCTCTCTCTC
>NC_034592.1:144405985-144441865 GCF_900095145.1 Mus pahari
GAAACAGAAACAGAAACAGAAACAGAAACAGAAACAGAAACAGAAACAGAAACAGAGAGACAGAGAAAGAAAGAGAGTCAGAAAGAGAGATATAAATGGACAGGGACACACACACACACACACACACACACACACACACACACACACACACACAATCTCCAGGCTTAGCTCGGGTCTTCCTGGAAAAAATGGTTCCTCTAAACCACGCCCCCATAGACTTCAGGCCTTACTTTAAGCTGTACTTTCTTCCTCAAATTAGCCATATCCGCGTCTTCTGCAGTCAGAGGTTGTCTGCTCCTCAACGGTTCATGGTTTGGAACCTTGGTCATCAGGGAAGGGATGTTGGAAAGAGGCAGGGAAATCCTGAGGCCACAGAAGGATGTTTTCAGGAGAGTTCAAAGAAAACTGTTTCAGACACACGCACCTGACCATTTCTCTGCTTCTTTAACTCCTTTCCTTGTGGTGTTCTCTCTGATTATGCTCCACTTTCTAACATCATCAACCATAAGACCCTCAGAGGGGCTGAACTGAAGCAAACACCTTACCCTTGACACACCAGAAATACAGTCTAAATAAACATGTTTTTCTTTATAAGGTTACCCAGCCTCAACTATCTTGTTTTAGTAGAAGAACACAAATACACCATTTCTTTCATTTTGTCTACTCAACCTTTCTGTCATCAGCTGAGGGAGTGGTAGCACCCTCAGTGGCCTTCACATCCCAGCTCTGCCTGAGTCTCACCATCTTCCTTCTTCTCCTTTCCTACAAGACTTGCTCACAAACCATCGTGTGGTAGTTGCCACCTGACTGAATTACTCCTCACAGAGAAAAGCCCCTTTGCATTTATTGTGAACAGTAAAAACCCCTCCTGGGAATGGAGGTCTGGAGCTCAGCCTTTGCTCTGTTCTACCCGGTCTCCAATGCATAGGCCTCCTTCCACCTCCCCAGCCATCCCTTCCATTTTCACATTATATTATCCCTGCAGCCACAATTCCCTGTTTGCAAATTATCATCCTACCAGTAACAAAAGCATCATCTACAAATTGCTTTATAGGCCATCAAGCATCAGCATGTGTCAGGATTATCTGCGTGCTCATAAATTCCTTGTGAGAGATTCACAATCCACACACCATCTTCTGCATTTTACACATGAAAGAGCCAAGGCTCAGTCAATTCCTCTGGGTTAGATTTTTTTTTTTTAAGGGGTGATGGAATTTAGATTGGAACCCAAAGCTTATAATTCTCGGGCCCCATCTCTTCTTCACATATTACATCTATTAAGTACTCTTTCATCTCTGAGTTAATTGTGGATGCTTCACTCTGAAAGACTGAATGGCTCCTTTTGATTTTCTTCCCTAGCTTAGGGCCTTGCACAGCAAACTGGCTCAATAAATCATTACTGAATTACTGAATAAATAAAGGTTTCTTCCTTGGTTGTAGTTTTCTCATCGGTAAATGAGCATCTTTAGGTGACATGGTTTCCAAGAAACTTTCTGGAATTCTCTTTCTCTAGCTATAGATAACCAGCCACTGTTCTTTGTTGGGGTAGGGTCTGTGCCCAGCAGGATGCTGGTGTGGAGAATATCAGATATACTGGCTGGGAAAGAAGTAACCATGACCAGAAAAAAAATGAATTGAAACCATTGATGAAAATAGTAATAAACCTACAAGTTCTTTGATGATGCTAGAGTAGCAGAGGGTCTACACCTTGTATCAGGCTCTGCTGTGATGTCATTCTCCTTCCGTAGTTATCCATTCCCATCCATTCCCATTAGCCCATTGTGTGTGTGTGTGTGTGTGTGTGTGTGTGTGTGTGTGTGTCAGAGAGAGAGAGAGAGAGAGAGAGAGAGAGAGAGAGAGAACCATACTCTAGTAGATAACATCCCATTTCTTTCTCTGCCTTTAAAGTTCATGTCCCTTTGTACACAATGGCTGCATAGTCTACTGTCTTTCAAAGTTAAACATAACAGAGAAACTCTCCTCTCAGAGTCCCCAATGATGTGGAAAGGAAAGAAAGAGAAAGGGCATCAGATAACACCTATGTGTAGAGACCTTGCAGGCTGGCTCAAGATAACCTAAGACCAGTTTTCAACACAAAGGTTTATTTGTCCAGGAGGGACATAGGACAGGGATAAGGGACAAAGAGATAAAGGAAGAGGGAGGGGAATAAAAGAGAGGGGGAAAATGAGCAAGGGAGAGGGGGCAGGGGTATTTGTCCCAGAGTGGGGAACAAAGGACTGCCTCAGAAATAGAAAGAAGATAGATGTGGCCCATAGGCAAATGACAGTTTATAAAGGTAAAAATGGAAACTCCGTGGTAAGATGAAGTGTTTAATTTTAATTGGGCATGTTAGTTAGGTGAGCCAAAGGAGACTGTTGATTGCTGGACTTCAATATTTTGATAGCTAGACCTTGGTAGTCATCCTTAGGAGGAGACATTAGCCAAATAAGGGAATGGACCTAGGGGCTAGGTTTAGGAATGTAATCTAATGTTTTTTTAGCAAGGTAGAGAGAATGAGGGAGAGGAGCAAAGTCTGCCATGTTTTCCAGGCCTGGGCTGGCTGGAGTCCACTTATTGTATATTATCAGTATATTATCAATATCTAAATGTTTCTTAGAAGATTCACCTGTTTGTAAGAATTACAAATAATAATAATAATAATAATAATAATAATAATAATAATAATGGCAGTCAACACTATTCAGGGCTTTGCCAGGGGTGAGACACTGGTCGAAGGTTTTATATATATTTCAGTACTCAATGCTAATGACAAAATGTGGACGTTAGCTAATAAAATACCTCTATTATACATATGGAGTGACCAAGGTACAGAGAAATGAAAACATATGGCAAGTGACATAGTTAAAAAGAGGCACAGCCCACTCTGTGCAATGAATCTAAGATAAGATAGTCCAGCTAACACATGAATTGCTTATCTGTCATTTTAATCTCAAATAAAAATGAATCATAATATGTTATCTACAAAATGAGTCCAATGCCAGCTTGGGCTACATAATCAAACCCTGTCTCAACAAACAAGCAGAAACATTAATTTAAAAAAAAAATGAAATAAACAAATGATGAAAAAATCCAAGGAGATATCAATAGGACAGAGAAAACTAACAATATACAAGATGCTAGCAAGGTAGCATAGTGGATGTGGGGGAGGGGAGGGAAGAAGCAGCCTGGGAGCTTCATCAGCCACATGACTATCCAAAGTAGTGCGTGGTATGTGTGTGGAGGAGAACATTCCAGGTAGTTGAAGCATCATTGGGGGTGGTAGCTTCCAAGCAAAGAAAGCATCATGCAGAACAAACAGAAGAGTTATCTTGGGGAGCCCTGATAACAGAAGCAGCCAATGCAGCTAGAGCACAGTCCATACCAGAGGTGGGGGAAGGGGCTAGAGAGTGGGTGGATGCTAAGACACAGGGGTATGGCATGGTCATGCTAAGCCCAGAAGGCCACTGAAGGGAGTTTGCATTTTATGCAAAATGCAATAGGAAGCTTGGAGGTGCATGAAAGCAGGGAAGTGACATGATCTGATTTATGTTCCCAGAAACTCATTCTGGGTACAAAGTGAAGGGTAGGTTAGAGGGAAGATGCCAGAAAGTGTATAAAGGGAACCTGAGGATTGTGGTAAATGTAAAACCTCAAAACTTCTCTTAGCAGATGCACAAAGATGACATTTCTTGCTTATCTCTCCACACATGTTGGCCAAGACACTGAGGCATAGAGCATCAGAGCAAAAAATACGTAATCGTTCTCTGCTCACATTCTAGACTCTTCCATCCAGAATACCCAGCTACTAAGGCTATAAGAACTTCAGATACAAGAAATTCCATGAAACCAGTGTCTCCTCCCTTCCCTCTTTGTCTTCGAGTAAGAACATATTTATAGATACAAATAAGATCCCAAAGGATGGGTACTGAAGATACTGAAGCATAAGGAAACTGAGATGAATACCCAAGTGTGTATAAGCAGTGAGGAGCTTACAACAGATATGACGTTCATGTTGAAGATGGCATCAGGCAGACGTGGGCCTAATTGGGACTTCCTGCAGGAGCTGATGGCCAAGAGTCAATAATGTTCTGGTTAATATCCCTCTCCCATTCTTCTTCCGCCTCTGCACTTCCTGGTCTTTTAAACAAAGTCATCTGTTAAGAGCCCACACATTTAAAATATTTTGCCTTTTTCTTTCACCCTGTTAATACATGGGGTCTGTTTAATTCTGATACTCATCTGGCTTACTGATGTTGGGCGCCGGTTGGAAGAGCCATATGGTTACTCTTGAGAGAAGAAATCTGGTTTACTTGAATCCTTTAACACTCATAAATACTCAGTGATTCCAACTTTTAGCTCTTAAAACAGAGATAGTATTTCCCAGGAACGGTGCATACTTCTTTTTTATCTTTCCTGATCATATAGGGTCAACTCACATGGGCATTCCTGGGCGAGCAAGAAGGCAGGAAAGATCCCCTGATTCTCCCTTTCTCTTTAGAATCTAATCAAGTGTGGCATTGATATATACTCTACTGCCCTGCACCAGTGTGAGTGGTTATGCCAGTGGGGGAGGAGAATGTAAAACAATAGAGTCTGTTAAAAGAGGTCCTCTCCTTCTAAGTGGGTTTACTTGAGCCCCTAGTAATCCAATCCATCCTGTTTGATAAATCCTTCCAGGTACCTAACAGCCAGCCACGTCTCTGTTCCTCCATTATTTATGAACACTGAGGCTTTACAGATGCCCCAAAGAAATGAAAGTGTTTAAATACCAAGGTGACTACAGAAAAATTCAAAGTAAGATACATTAAGAAAAAAAAAGGAAAACCCCAGCTTCCTTTCTGCTTATGTCCCTTCTGCGCTACCTGTGTCAAGCACCAAAACCTTCTCCCCCCCCCCCGCCCCCATGCCTTCCCCTACTTCCTATCTCTAGAGTCTGCTTCTGTAGAGCATGACCCTCCTCCTGACTCCATTGGAGAAAACTCCTGGGTGAAGGATACTGTCCCTTTCTTAAAGCCACTAAGTCTATTGTTCATGATGACTCCTTCAAAGTTCAGCAGCTGCTCAAAATGAGCCTGTTAGAAGGAAAGGAGGTGATGAGATGGAAAGAAGGGACTGGAGCCAATGCCCACCCTTCCTTCTCTCCTAGGACTCTCTACTTACTGGGCAGACCCTCTTTGACCAAGACTAACTTTTCTATCCAGAAAACATTGAGTTGCATAGTTCCCCTGACTGCCATGGCTGCATTGGCATGGCTGATGGAATATGACAGCTAACTTCTCATCCATCCTGAAGTTTGCTGGGTGCTGAGAAGGTGACTCATTCAGGTTCTGGGATGAAACCTAGTTGAGAGGGTTGCCATGAAGGAGTGCAAACTGGCAGCAGTGGATTGTAGGCCTTATGACTTCTAGTCAGCTAAAAGGTAAAGAGAGGAAACCAGAAAGGGGGTGTTTTCTTTCTCTCTCTCTCTCTCTCTCTCTCTCTCTCTCTCTCTCTCTCTCTCTCTCTCTCTCTCTCATCTATTTATCTCTCCATCTCTCCATCTCCATCTCTCTGCATCATAGAAATATAGGCTTACTAATGGGACTTCAAGGTGGGAACAAAGTGCTATGAAAATGGAAATATACTGGATACAAATCTGGATAGAATCCTTTAAAAACCTAATTATAGATATATTTCTATATTTCTACTTTTAATTATAATATAAATTCAAAATATATTTAAATATAATTATATAAATATATTTACATATTACAAATATATAACTATTCTCAAGGAGTCCTTTAAGAATCTAATTATGAGTAAGCAGTAAAGTTAAAAGGAATAAAAAAACAAAAATTAAAATGAATCCCATTATAGCTGCCCTGTAGTCAGTAAGGCTGGGCCAATTGGTCAAACTAACCCTGATCAGCATCTCTCTGGTCACTTGGTACCTCAAACCAGGACTACCGACCCCCTAGAATACAGCCTGTAGTGGGGAGCTCTTTGTCCATGCTTGGAGGCAGGACACAAGCTTATGAAATTGACCTCCTAGGCCATCTTTTTCTCATCAACTCCCGAATGAGAGAAGGTATGGATCTTCAGATCCTGCCAGTCCCTGTGGGTGTTAATTTACTCACTTCTCAGTCTCGCTAGGAAGGTAAAGGGCTGGATGAGCAGTCCTCAGAGCTAAGCTAAAACCTCATCTCCAGCCATAGATCCTCAGCCTCAAGTTTCACAAAGGTATCACTGTCTTATCCGACTGCTTCAGACATAGCAGCAAAGGACACTTCTGGAAAAGCAAGTAAGCTATTGACTTAAATGGCCAAACCATTTCAGAGACCAACATGAAGACAAACATTAAAACTGGTCTCCTTAGAGGCAGGCAGATTTCTGAGTTTGAGGCCAGGCTGGTCTACAGAGTGAGTTCCAGGACAGCCAGGTCTACACAGAGAAACCCTGTCTTGAAAAACAAAAACAAACAAACAAAACAACAACGACAACAACAAAAATGGTCTCCTTGCCTGAGACACAGTTGCTAGGGTGCCATTATGGAGAATTACATGAATATAAGAAAAGGAAACCTATCCTCCCTTACACAGGAGCTCAGAATGCCATAGAGATGTTATATAACCAGGGGATCTCCTGGGTTCAAGCTCTCAAATCAGCCTTGCACAGAAGACAGGCTTTTGATGTTCATCATGTGGTTGGTGGAGTTCATGCAATCATATCACCAAAAGGCATTAATAGAAATGAAGACTATGTCAGGAACCCCCCCACTCCATTTCTATAGAACCATAGCCCTTATTTCATAGGAACACAAATCATTCTTATGCTCATTGAAAATTGAGAAGTGCCTGCTTAGTACACACTGTTGTACTAAGTACTAGTTGCACTTGAACCAGGGAGACCCCTGGGTTATATAACATTTCTATGCTCCTTGGAGTTGTCTTTGGACTCCAATTTTCCCTAACTCTTTGTGACTACCACTATCTTGCTTTTACTTTCCTGAGAGGCCTATTTCGTTTGAACATCAACGCCATTGTTCTCTTGGGTCATGTAGTCTCATGGGGAGATGTATACACCTATTTGTTCTTAACAGGGCTGGCACAATAGGCCCATCCCTACAAAGCAGGATTCACAACAAAGCCAATCTGAGGCCAAGAGAATCAGAACTAAAAACAAAGTCTGCTACTTGTAGATTTAAGCAAACACTCATGAATTCAAACAGCATTTGTTGGCATGTGTTACATGTCAGGCCCTTGGGGAAATGACAACTGTCAGTCGTTTACTGCCTTTTGTTTGATGAAATACATTCACTCTCTCCTCTCATTGAACTGCACATGCAACAGATAGGCAATGAGCAGATGAAATTGAAAACACAATCCTACTTTTGTAAGTAACAAAGATAAGACACAAAACAGGTAAGCAAGTAGCTTGGGACTGAGAAAGATGAGCTGGTACCCTGCTCCTTTGACTTTCTCCCCAGGCATTATGGAAGTATCTCATACACACATGGTTGCTTAACAATTGCAACTGTAGTCATTTCTGCCTTTTCTGCCTTAACAGTGCCTATCACAGAGAGGCACCGTGATCAGCTGCCACAGATATCCATCAGACAAAGCTATTCATTTGGAGCAAAAAGTAATCCCCGAACATAGCTACATTCACAAAAGAATGATCTACAATAACTAAACTGGAAGCAACCTCGGGTGTCATCAGAGAGATGAATGGAAAGCAAGATGCAACCCATACATTCAGTGAGCTTAAAAGGGATGGGGATTCTGAAATACACAGTAACACAGGTTAACCTTGAAGGCATTAAAGATAAGTTAAACAAGCTAGTTTCAGGAAGAAAGGACACCACAGTTCCACTGACATGAGGTATCTAGAATAGTGAAAAACCATCGTCAGGAGAAATGGTGGTTGGCAGAGGTTTGGAGTTAAGTGAAGAGAGCTGTGGAGATGGTTGTTGCCAGTGACTATTCCTCATTATGAATGCTCTCTATGCCATTAAGCTGTACATAGAGTAATAGTTAAGAAGGCAATAGTTGTTATTGCATATTTCATTACAATGAACATAACCATGGGTGCTAGATACAAAGAGGATATAAGGAACTTATGTAAAGATTTTATGTTAGAAGAGGAGCTATGGCTGAGCCACCAATCATGAGAAAAAGCTTAGGTACTTCTCTCTTGCCTTGACAAAACACCTAACAAGAGTCATTTTAAGGGATGGCTTTGATTCTCAGATTGAGAATGCAGTCCATCGTGGCAGCAAAGGCGTGGTGGTCCTAAGGACACTAGCTGTGGCAGGAGAAGCATGGGGAAGCTGGTCACAATATATCTGCAGTCAGGAAGCAGAACAGGATGAGTGGTCGAGTTCATTTGGCTTTCTTTCCCCCTTTCTATTCACTTGAGAAGCCCACCTACTGGGCCATGGCAACTGCACTCAGTGTGGGTCTTCCTGCCTCCAGTAAGTATCTCTAGCAACACATTCACAGAAACATTCAGAGGTGGGTCTCCAGTCAAGTTAACAACAAAGATTGACCATCACAAGATTCAGAACCTGTGGGCAGAGCTCTACAGATCAACACCTTGAAATCTTTATCACCCATCAATGACAATTCCCATTCTTAGTAGGATAAAATATTTTCCACATAGACAAAAATAAAGCTAAATGTTGTATGTATTATGGATGGATGGGTAGATTGGTGGGTGAATGAATGGATGGGTGGATGGATGGATAGATGGATGGAACATGAAAGCCAGCATGTGAGACTAAAGTGCATCAGGAGTTAATTGGTGCTGGGGACCAGATAGATCCCATAGAGCTTAGACATTAGAGAAAGAGAATCTGAATGGCCTAGAGTCAGAGAAGTTTATAGATGTTAACCTTCCAGGAAGTTTTGAGGGTTCTTACTCTGTCCTCTGACCTTCACCCTCCATACAGTGCAGCACCTTCCTGCACCCTCAGCCACAGTATTCCTGTGCGTGCATCATGGCTCACAAAACACCCCCCCCCGGGTTTCCAAATCTTCACAAATAATCCACATGTTGGCTAGTTTCTTGCTCTTCTAGTTTTACAGATGAGGAAATGGAGACTCTAAACACAAATTCATCTTCCTAAAAGTAACCACGGGCTTCGCTTACATCCAGACCCAAGTTCCTTGTCCCATTTTCTGTATCAAACACAACACGCCTCGTATGACCCCATAGTGGCCACAGCTGGGCATCTCATGCATCAGGAGCAGATTCAGCCACTGCTTCAGTGCCCTTGTCTGATGAACACAGTGCGATGCCACCCTAATAAAGGCACTGTTGTTAGGAAGAATTAATTCATTAGTGGATGTGAGGCCTCTGGAAAGCCAGAGTGTGATATAAATACCATGTTGTCAGCTTTGCTTCTCTGCTGCAGAATGAGAAATACCAGAGAACCCCATTGTCCTTGGATAATAGCTCTGGTTTGATGCAGGATGGGAGGAAGGAGACTGACTGAGGATAAGCAAGACTGAACTGCTCACATGGCTCAGGGTGAACAAGGCAGAAGAACACTGGGCAAGTCTTTCCAGAGGAGCTGTGTACCTCTATTCCTGAACTTTCTATGGACTCCTACCACTCACACCCATATATGTGCAGGTGTATATCCACTCCATCTGCCCATCCCCCACATGCCAGTTATCCTCTCACTCAGCCCAATTCTTATCCTATCACAGTGGGCACTGGGAAGAAAGAAGCCAAACCCACTCTGCCAGGGAACGCCTGTTTGAAACATAGTTCTCTCCTGGAGAGAATTTGCTATGACAAATTTATACCCTGGAGACTACCTCTATGATGACCAAGGACCCGAATAGCAAACAGCAGAGGCCAATCTAGGTAATTCTACACCTCTTGTGCTACAGAGAAGTACATTTGACTGTTACAACCATTCCCTGGGTGCTTTAAATAGTACATGTTTATTTTCTAATCATTTTAGAGGCTGGAAGTTTAAGAGCAAGGCATCAGCAGGGTAAGGATGTTTTATCTTCCTGGCTTGCAGACAACTCCTTTCTTGCTATGAGCTCTCACGGCATGCCCTTGGTGTATGCAGAGGGAGACAGACAGGTGGGGCATGTGGCTCTGACATCTTTTCATGTTTAGAAAGATGCTAATCCCATCCCAGAGGTCCCACTTTCATGATCTCTTTTAATTCTATTTCTCCCTAAAGGTCCCACCCTATGGAAATTGGGGGTGGGTGGATATACACATTTAATGCATAACAGTTCTAAAAGCAACAGATAAGAGATCACTAGTTCAGGGTACCAGGAAGGTCTGGCATGGATGTTTTCTTCTGCTCTGTAGTGCCTGGGATGTCAACTGGGAAGACTGGGATGTTCAGGGTGACAAGGATTTCAATTCAAGGGTGGGGGAAACTGGGACTATAAGAATGCATTTCTAATACATCTTTTTCCCTCGTGTGTCTTGTGCTTGTGTCAGCATGGCTGAAGGTCAGCTGGGCTGGGACTGTCACTTAGAGCACAGACATGTGTCTTATCATGTGATGTGTACTTTTCTCTGCCTAGAGGGTAATTCTGAAAAAAGAGCACCATGGGAACAAAGAGTGTTAGGAAGAAACCTTTTGAAGACATTGTTCTGACTTTTCTCCATGGGAAGGAGGAGTCACAGCCTGCCCAACTCCATGGAAGGGGACAAAGGCTCTTCCACAGTGGGATAAGTTGCAGGGGGCCAGGGGGTTGTCGAGGTTTTCAACTTTCTATTGGTTGGATTTCAGGGTTTCCTATAGGACTGGGGCTACAGGTTGGATCTTGAGTGTTCTGTCAAATACGCATGTGTTAAAGGCCTAATCTTTAGGATGGGACTTCTGGAAGTTGTTGGGATCCTTACAAGGTGGAAGCCCAGGGGAGGTCTTTAGGTCACTAAGACATGCTCATTAAGGGGTCTGTGGAACACACCACTCTCAATATCTTTAAAGCATAGGTCTGGCATCCACAGGAAATCTAAGACCTTATCTTTATGTGTGAGAGCAAGAGAAGCATCTTGGTATGCCCAATTTCACATGGCTGCTAAATGCCTCGGCCAGCACTCAAAAACAAGTCAACTGACTCCAAACTCTACACTCACTCCTTGCTATCTCCTTGCCGGCTGCAGTAGTAGCTGTGGCTTCCAGTTTCCTTCTACCAAGGTAACAAATCCATCTCCCAGGTAACCAACCATGAAGCTCCATCCTTTAGCCTTGTTATTCCAGGGAGGAGGAGGAGGAAGTCACAAGGGTGACTGGGGGTGGAGGCATTCAATGCTCTGAAAGGCTATGGGCTGGGAGAAAAAGGTGAATTGGTCAGCCAGCCCCTAATCCCTCAAACCTTCAGGATGGATCTGTGATGGGCAACTGGATAAACACATTTGGAACAGGACATGGGTGCAGTCAAGTGTGTGCACATTTTTAAATATACATTTCACATCCATATGCAGATGCCACTGACATGTGACAAAAACTCAGTGGCCTCCAGGAGCTGCTCTCCAAAGAGGCACTTATTCCATTTGACTCCAGGCATCTAAGCCTCAGCAGATGCCAGAATTCAGACAGGCAGTGGGAAGCAGGCTTCAATTACTACAAGAAAATCTGCGTTAGACAGCACAAAGACTTCTTTTCTACCACCATTTTTTTCCTTCCAGCAAATTCTTCTGCAATATGGTATGCAGACTCAACATAGACACTCAAATATATAAGAATGATCTCTCAAGACATGGGGAAAGATTTGAATTGATGGAAACTGGGCTGCTAGCTCACACCCTGGAGTTTTTGGAGCACAATTATCTGACTAAGAATGTCATCATAGTAAGCACTTTGGGTTTAAATGAAGGCTGGGTGCCTGCTTTTGGAAAGCAGACAACATTTTAAGGAGCAGACTATAAAGACTTGAACTTGGAAAGCTGGGAGCTGAGGGCTTGTCAACCTTTTCCATAGGCATCTGTGAGATGGGAAGAAACTCAAGTCTATATAAATATGTTCCCCCGCTGTGTGCCAGACACTCTCTGTCTCCTTCCCTTGGGTTGGGAAGAATGGTGTCTTTAACAGACACATAATACACATGTCATATAATTCAACCTTTGGAATTATATAAATGCATTTTAGTATATTCATAGAGTTGTGGGATCATCACTGCAATGAGATTTATAGCCTTTTCACAATTCCTGTGAGTCCCCCTCTATTAGCTCTTGCTATAACGCACACCGACATCACAGGCTCGAAGAGGTCTGCACATGGCTGCCAAAGGCTGTCCACCCCTTCAACACCCCCATTGCTAAAGGAATGTGAAGATCCACTCTTCAGGCCTTCTTACCTTCTCCTACAAACCTTCAGGAAAGTTTGCTACCCCTACCTAACCTTCTCTGCATGTTTCTCTTTGTGTTGTACATAAGGGCCAGGGCTGCTGTCTACAGTGGAAGCCACTGTATAGTCTATGCAAGCTCTTCTTCGCCCCAAGACTGAACCAAACTGCCCACTCTTGGAGCTTTGCCTCCCTCTGCTAAGGGCGGTAGAAGCTGTGGCTGGGAGAGAAAAACAGAAACATAGCTTGTTGTTCCGGCATCTACCTTCCCATTGTAGTTATATCTAGACATAGCTCTACCAGACTATGAGCAGCTCATCCTCAACTTCCTCTACATTCTGGAGGACACAAGACTCTTGCGTGACCAACCAGTAGCTTCATAGACCCCCTTCCCTTTCAGATTCAGGAAATTTCTCCCCATAGTTCATAGTTTAAGAAATCGCAATAAGAAAAACCCTGAGTGGCCTGGGATATCCAGACACATAGTCCTTGACCTTGATCATGGGTTGGTTTTCAAAACCTCCTGGGGCCAGTGACCTTCCTCTTCCCACTTGCCTCCCTGTGCTCCTCCTCAGCCCCACCACCCAGGAAGATAAATGACGCCAGGAGCCATCAGGTATGTTGTATTTATATGATGTACACCGTTCCTTATTCTCCCTCTATTGTTCTTTGATGTATGACAAAACTCCCAATTTGTCAAACGCTTAACAGCAGTCAGGATAATCTATTCTCCACACATTCACAGAGCTTTTCATTTTGCACAACTGTCACCGAGAACAGCTTATGAATTTTCAGTCTTGAGAGGATGGAGAAGGAGGTGGGGGGGGGGAGGAGAAGCACCCAAATGCACCCCCCTTCTGCTGTGACTCACACAGCCCCAGCTCCTCGGGGAGGAACCAGCACAGTGTCTGAGTACCACCCCCTCAGATTGCACCTCTTGCTAATTGCACTGAGCACTTCGGTCCATTTTCCATGCCGCCATTTCCAAAGGCTGTTCTGCTTGTATGAACTGCCTGCTAAAGTTGACCAACTAAAGATCAGGCAATGACCGCCTCCAAGGACCTTGCATTTAGTGCACAAAGGAGGCCTCTCTTTAGAGGGACTGGAGCACCTGGTAGCCCTCTACACCTAGGTGCCAATGCCATTACCTGGCTGTCCTCCCTCACGCCAGAAAGTAAACCCAGAAGCCTCAGGCTTTTTTCCTTTCTTTTCTTTTTTAAAAAAAAAAAAAAAATCACATATTGAAAAATGTACATTGAATCATTTTTAATAGCAAAAACCTAAAAAAAATCAATCTAAATTTCCAGAGAAAGGAGATCAATTAAATAAATCATGATAGCCACATGGCAGACCACTGAAAGAGTACCTCCATAGCATAGGATTGTGGTTAGGATGTGTTAACTAAAGCAATTTTGAAAACTGTATTTACAGTATGATTCCAAATTAGTAAATGTATGCATATATATGTACGAGCAGAGAAGTAGGCACCAGATGGATACACACCCTAAATGTTAAAACTCAAGAGATTATCTGCTTTTAAAAAGATATTTGCTTAAATGTATTTTCCAAATTTTCTTCAATGAAGACAGTTATTCTCTATATTAGGATTATTTTAAAGAAATCGATTCCCTACCGATGCTATCTATTCACACACTGCTTTGGAAACTTTAAAGGCACAGAAAGATCTATACAGTAAACAGAATTTACAGCCCAGTGGCTGTCAGACAGAGTACTTTTTCATTCACACTGGGCAACACGACACTGAACAGCAGCTGTCCATATGATTTTAATCACAGTAACTTTTGAAACCACAACCCGCTTTTCCTCTTATTTTATTCCATTAAAAAGCTGCCTCTTGAAGCTAATGAGCAAATTCTCCAAGTGCTGGAACGTAGGAAATGCTGAATCATGGGGGTGAATAGCCCATTAAATCCATCCTAGTTATACAGGCCTTTGAAGACATGCAGGCCTCAGATCATTTGAAAGTCCCTCTGAGGATATCTGAGGTCTGTGGTTATCATATGTAAATGAAAGCCAGGGCCTACAAGGAGCCAACAATTTGCAAACACCTTGGCTCTGATCTAAGCTGCAGTTCTAATCTGGGGTGTAGCATCCTGATCCTTGTAGCAAGGACCCAGAGGCTAGGATTAACCTTTGTCGCAGAAATCATGGGTGGGTAGGGGAGAGACTTGCTCCAAGAAGCTGTGATCCTGTGGTCTAATTACAATTAGCACTGTGGGAGCTGAAGAGCATTTCCATCCCATATCCCATCCTCTCCCTTCCCTGTAGTCTTTTGTCTCTCTTTCTTTACCTGCCTTGTATTCCCGGGGCTCTCTCCTCAAGAATACTGTATCCTCAAATTTTTTTTGTAAGTCCTTCCTTTGGGAAGGGAAAGAGGAAAAACCAAATCAAATGTTCCAACCCTTCTCTATCAGAATCCCAGAGCTTCCTTAATAAAGTACCACAAGCTGGGAGGCTTAACCCCCTGAAACTGTAATAGACTCACAGTTTGTGAGGCCAGAGGTCTGATGTCACAGTATCAGCAGGTTTGACTCCCCTTCCCTCTTCCTTTGCCTCCTCTGATGGCTTGGAAACCACCTTCCTTCATCTCTTAGCTTAAGGCAGCATCACCCCAATGTCCATATGTATCTTCCCCTGGCGTTTCCCAGTGTATATGTCTGTAAGTCTAAATTGCTCTTTTCCATAAAGACACTAGCAGCATTGGATTAGAGTTCAACCTGGTGTGTTCATCTCAACATAATTACATCCACAATGAGCCTAGTTACAAATAAGGTCACTTCTGTGATCTACGAATTAGAACTCTACAGATGAAGGGGCCAATTTAAGTTGTAATGTCATCCCCAAGCCCAGGCAGTCACTCCCTTTGAATCTATGCCAACTAGGCCATTGAGTCCTGTTAGAAAAGACAGCTCAGAGTGACGGCAAAGGGCACCAAGGTTGAAAGAGTTAGACCTTCCCCATCCTTGGGGTGCATTCTCTCTCCTGATCTCCCAGCCTGCCTTTTCAGACCTTTGTCATTTTCCTGAATTTTTTCTCCCCCTCCTCCCACATAAGAGATGACCCTATATCCTTCTTAACAGACCCCAGAGGAATATTCTGACTGCCCCCTGGAAAGTCTGAACCGCCATTCACATCCGTTTCCTTCTGCGCTACCGTTAAACAGAGGGCTGTTATTTCCCTGGGTTCTGGACCCTTACCCTCCAGCCTTATCTCCATCCTCACCCACATCCATTACTCCTCCTTCTCCTGGCTCTCATCACTTGTTCTGCATGGGCTTCTTCCCATGGGGATTTATACAACTCTATCTTGTTCCTGCCCTGAAGAACCAGACCTTGTTCTCTGTACCTCTCCAAACGCTCCACTCTACTTTATAGCCAATTTAGGCCAAAGAGTAAAACAAAGATATTTATACACTTTCTTGTCCTTAGCCCATTCAATACCAGCTCTCCTCTAGATTTTGCAAAATGGTGGCCATGGGCACTGTTGCTGCTGAACTGGTCATTTCTTTTACTTCTTCTCCTTAAGGGATACCAACAATCATGAAGTTCCAATGACTGCATCCTTAAATACAGCTCTGTAGCTTTGCTTTGGATTGCTTGCATGACATCTCCTGCCCCAACATGAACCATATGCTTAGTGCTTGCATCCCTAGTGATGGCTTGCTCTTTCCCCCTCCTTCCCTAATATCACCTCCCCCATGAGTTAGGGCACTACATAGATTCTGGCGAGTCACAAGTCCCTCCACCTACCTCTTTTTCTCTTGCATGGCAACTTCACCCAAATATCACATTCCTCTGGAATGACCCGCAAACAATGACAGTTGCAAGCAACTAAGTAAAGCATTGATGGAGATTCAGGAGAATCGAAGATCCATTTGAAAGGGTAAAGGAAAGCAGGAGGGAGAGGAGGCTATTAGCTGAAGGACTTGATATTTCTTGTATAAATATTCACAAATAAAATTTTGCTCAGGTCTTTGATATCCACAGTTTTCAATAGATACTTTCCATGTGCAGGGCTTTTGTGAAGGAAGAATCTATTTTCTGAAATAGGAGAAGATTCAAATTTAATTCATGTCAAGGAGCACCCTGTCATGGGCATGCCATTGAATTGTGTGATGCTGGCTTTACAATTACCATCTCAACTTGCAACTATTAGAGATGTATCTATATTAAATTATACTTCCTGCTGTCCACTCACCTTGGTCTTTGGCCCTGTCATTGGATAGAATTAGAATTGTGAATAGCAAGGTGTTAAGTAGTGAGCAACATAGAACAATAGGGGTCAAAATAAAAAATAATAAAAGATTAGAAACGAAAGTTAATGGCTTTAAAATATAGGTTATCATGGGAGGAGAACAATTTGGCATACTGGAAAATACCTCATATAGTTATTAGTAAAAACCAATCAAAAGCTTGGAAATTAGAACATACTTAACCCACCACCCTTACCTCAATAATGCTCACAAGAAAAGAATTAAACTCGGCGAAACAGGCTGTGATGCGGCAGTGATAGGACTCTGTGCTGTTCTATCAGGATATGAGGCTTGGGAGACATGGCCTTATTTCCCAAGGGGCCTACAATCATCAGAGATTGAAGAACACCTTAGTTCACCACCCAGCAGTACCTCCAGCATGTTCAATTCATAGCTGTGTTTCTGGAACCTAGCTTTGGAATGCTCCCCACCAACATTTCAGCGGGGTCCCCTGATCTTCCCAGATTCTAGAGCCAACCTTACCCTGGTACTCACTAAGCTTAGCCCTACTGCCCCTGCTAGAAGGTTTCAGTCTGCTTGCCTCCTCCAGTTCTACTGCAACCAGTCCCATCCAACAGCACTCCAGGAGTATTGCAAAGCATCCTGGGATCACGCCCTGCCAGGCTTCACTCAGGACTAGATTCATGTCAGAGTGAACAACCACAAAACAAAATCACCTATGCAGAACAACAGAGACGCTGCTGAACTGAGATCACGGTTCAACCAGCGTGAAGTTAGGACATGTGCCAGGCACTGTGCTAGGTGCTGGTTCTAACAGTGTCTCACTTAATTTAATCTCCCAGCCTTTAATAGAGTTCCATTCTTTGAAATCTGCACAGGGGCCAGAAGGAAACAAGGCATTATTTATAATAATTGGTTTGCCATTATCCATTCACTTGGCGCAGCCTGCAAGGAGATGATGGGTCTTTATGCTATTCACAACCTATAAAAAGTCGTGCTGTTGTGATTCAACATATAGTGAGCTCCATTTTAAGAGGACAATAGAAACACTCAGCTATTATTCATCCCAGAGCCTTAAACGGCAGAGAATTCCTTTATCAGGAACATAAGGTTAAAACCACATTGGTTATTAATACTGCAAGTAGCCTATTGCATTTACTGTGTTGCTCAGACAGCTGAAAATGCTGTTTGTTTGTTTGGTTTTTTTAAATACATATCAGGTAAAAGACAGATGCAAGCAGCATGTTGGGAGAATTGAGCCAACACTCACAAGGTTGCAGGATGCCCTAAGTTCACATGAGACTGGTGTTTTGAGTATTCATTTCCTTGGTCCAACTTAGCTCTGAGTGTTATGAAAAAAAGCAGGCAAGGGAGGAATGCAGAGCATGTTAAGGAACTGAGATTTGAGGGGTGGGATGCTATGAAATACGACAGCTTCGAGTCAGACTTGATTAACAATCATTAGTGAGAGAAAATCACCCATTTGGTATTCAGTGACCCGCCTCATCCTGCCAAGTGATGGAGGCAGTCTACCGAGAGAACATGAGAGAAACAAGACAAATGTAATGAAGACTGAAGAACCAAGACTAGCCTAGAATGGCTTATAAAGATCCATACCTGCTGGCCACAGGCTCCCTAGGGGAGCTACAGTAAAGTCTCTGATTCAACTGGGACCTTCCTGGTGGCTTATGGAGACATTTTCTCAATTGGCAGTCCTTCCTCTCAGATGTGTCAAGTTGATATAAAACTTGCTGGCACACCTACACACAAACTCTCACAATATAACACACACACACACACACACACACACACATACACACAAACACTCACACATACACACATAAACACACAGACACATAAACACACACATAAACACACACATACACACATAAAACACACACACATACACACATAAAACACACACACATAAACACACACACACACACATACACACATTGATTGCTGGCAAAGTAGTTCCATAGATAATGACAAGCTAGGAGGTCCTTTAAAGTGTATCAAGATTAAAGAGAATGGGGATTATGCTAGCATACTTGGATTGAGCAGCTGAAAATCCTTACTATGAAGCCCAGCTTACCTCAATGTTCCAGAGCCCTAGAAAAAAAACTTAACTAAGTACATTAAAGATATTCTGTCTCCATTGTCCTTGTCACTTTCCAGCTCGGACGCTGATCGTTCTGAGTTTCCTAGCCATAGCCCGGACCTTTCATGTCCAAGGTCCTGTGAGATTAAAGTGAGAAACCAGAGGGTTCACCACACACTCATCGAGGAGCCTTTATGCAGGATGCTCTTTATAATGGAGAGAATGAGAGTTGTGGGAGCAGTCAGAGAGTTAAGTGGGGCTATGGTTTAAATAGGAAATGTCCCTGAGCAGGCTTATAGTCAAATGTTTGGTACTGGCTGGTGGCACTAGTTGTGAGACATTCTGGGAACGTTAGGAGAGTCACCCTCACTGGAGGAGGCAGGTACCAAGGACATGGCCTTGAAGGTTATGCATGGTTCCTAGCCCTTCCTTTGCTCTGCTTCCTGTCTGTCAAGAGGCAGGCATCCTCCTTTTACGCAGAGCATCACTAGAATGCTCTGTCCAATCACATGGAGCAAAGTAAACAAGGGTTTAAACCCCCTTAAACCATTAGTCAAAATAAATATTTTTTCCTTCAAGAGGTATTAGGTATATTGTCATGGTGATGAGAAAACTAATTAAAATTGGTAGAATTTTTCTATTTGTATGTCTCAGGGCAAAAACTTGGTTTCCTGACATAGCCCATGACATTAGATACACATTCAACATGGTGGTTTGACTTAACTCGGAGCAGTCTGTCACCTCCTCAATCCTCAGTCTAGCAACAAAGGTGAAAAGAAATCTTGACTAGAGTCTCACCTCTCTGCCTACAGAAAATAAGCTGTAATGAGGATTCGTCGGCTGGTACCACACATACATATTCACTTAAATAACACTTCCATATGATTGGGAAGCATCCCCTCACAGAGCCAATCTTGTTTCTTACAGGAAATAATCAAAACCTCTGCATATTTTCACCTAATTCATCCTAAATGATGAGCACACTATTCAAGGCAGACCCTGGGTGACCAAGCACAGCAATGAGATTCTGGAAGAGTAAGCTTCAATTTTCCATACAATTTCACTTTTTATTCTTGTTCAAATTCTTAAAAAGCTTTGGATATATTTTATCACACTGTTTAATCATATGTTTATCATGAAAAGTAGAATTCGTGTGGTAGTTTGAATAAGCCACATATATCTGAGCCAATAATTAGGCAGTAGGATAGGCAAAAGATTTTTATACCCATATTTGGATGGATATATATATATATATATATATATATATATATATATTTCAACTAAATAATTTTATGAGTCTACTTTTCAATGTTTTAGGAAAACTTTATTTGCACATATTCTGTTTTGTCTTTTCAAAAATTTAGTTAAAGATTTCACTAATAAGCTGCCATAGTCTGTTTTAAATATGAAAAATTAAGGTAGAAACACTACTGTGAACCTCTTTGTTTTTCTTTCCCAAGAATGCTTAATAAACTTACTTTCATAAGTGGTTCAAAGATTGTGAAGTCTGTCTTTGCTCAGACATGAAAGCACTGTCCCAGATGAAATCCCTTCATGCAGAAGTCAGGTCAACCATTTGTAGAAACAGACATAAAGACCCAAAGAACCTGAGAAGTATCAAGTCCCTCTAATCATCTCTATGGGTGTCAGCAGGACAGCTGGGGCAATAGAGGAAGGGAGTGTGGGTGCAGCAGGGTCAAGACACTGGTAATGCTGAGGCCACTCTGGGATGCAAACGATTTTCCTCAATTTCTGGAGGTCAGTTATGAGGAAGCAAAGGAGAAAGTGCAGCGTTATTGCTCTGTTCATGAGACAAATCTTTTTTTTTTTTAAAGATTTATTTATTTATTATATGTAAGTACACTGTAGCTGTTTTCAGGCACTCCAGAAGAGGGAGTCAGATCTTGTTATGGATGGTTATGAGCCACCATGTGGTTGCTAGGATTTGAACTCCGGACCTTCAAAAGAGTAGTCGGGTGTTCTTACCCACTGAGCCATCATGAGACAAATCTTAAGTCACTTGATTAATGCACTCTGTTTATTCCCTTATCTCTTTAGTTAGGGACATCTCTGTTCTAGAAATTGAAAATTTGTCATCCAATACATTTTTGAGATGATTATTCCAACCTTTTTTCTTTTTTTCTCCCTGCCTAACTCTATTATGTCATTCACATACCTATATATCCATCATAACAAATGACATACAGGGCATCTATTTGGACCAGGTATTGTACTAAGCATTACATACATAAATACATACATACATACACACACACACACACACACAGAGAGAGAGAGAGAGAGAGAGAGAGAGAGAGAGAGAGAGAGAGACTAACCAAAAGACACACACACTCACACACACACTATCTCAATTAAATTCCAATAATATCTTGAAAGTAAATGTTTAGTACTCATTATTAGAATCATGAAAAGTTTCAAGATATTACAGACAGAAGATTATGACCTAGGGACCAAAGACAGCATATACTAGGGCATAAGGTTTTGCTAGTGCCAAACTATGGTTGTTTACTTCTACAATTTCAATAGTCATTATATAGATACCATGTAACTCCCCAAACACACACACACACACACACACACACACACACATAATACACACACACAAATATGTACTTGATGGAACTTTACATTCTCAACTTGGTATATAATGTATCCAATAATAATTCAAATCTAGATATATTTGCCTCACAAAAATGTATTCTTTGGTATTTTCCTGCCCTATAGAAGTATTTGAGTTTGGTCTTCGTGATTGGTTGACTCCTGGGGCAAGTTGAACAAGTTTGGCTCATGTCTGAGATAAAGAACTGGCCTATAAAACTTCGTAAGTCACCACCCACTATCAAGAGTCTTCCTCATTACTAGAAAGCCAGTGAGGACATTTTTTCTTGAGAGATAATTATAGTGATGAATATTGATATACATTTTGATTTTGGAGCAAAAGTTGTTCTGTCTTCTTTAGTTTAAGTAATTACATCTGTTTCTAAATAGAGAAAATGGAACTATAGTTGTCAAAGAATGCACAGATGAGTCGACTATGGTGATTGTGTGCTAAGAAGAGGACAAGTTAAAGAAACTGTGTCATGAGAGACGTCACGAAAGAGCTGGTGCACACCTAGCAAGAGGGGAATGTGACCATATAGGAATGAGAATTTCCACACCATGGGATCTATCTTCCAACCTTCCATTATCAGGATGCCTTAAACCACTGCTTATTGTAGAGTATTTTCTATGGTTACCTGGTGTGAGGGATCTATTCTCAGTGGTCCTCTAGGACTTGCTGAACCCATGTGTCCCTTGGTATTCTGAAGACCCTGAACATAGAGAGTAGCTTATGAAACCAGCAGTGACTTAAGGTTGTCTGAAGAGCAGGAGGAGACCAGAATGCAAAACTGACCTGTAGTGAACAGGCCCAATCACAGGCCAAGGATCAAAGAACAGAGGAACCAGGTACAACTCAAAACTCAAAAATACCCTGAGAAGTATTGGGAAAAACAACAAAATAAAGAAAACAAAACAGATGTTCGAGGCAATGGGTTCCACAGTACATCAAGAAGCCCCCTAGGAGGAACAACAATATGAACTAACCAGTAACCCAAGAGCTCCCTGGGACTAAACCACCAATCAAAGAAAATACATGGAGAGATTCCTGGCTCTAGCTGCATATGTAGCTGAGGATGGCCTAATTGGTCATCAATGGGAAGAGCGGCCCTTGGTCCTGTGAAGGTTCTATGCCCCAGTATAGGGGAATTCCTGGGCCAGGAAATGGGAATGGGTAGGTTGGGGAGCAGGGGGCGGGAGAGGATAGGGGACTTTCAGAGGGGAAATTGGGATAGCCTTTGAAATGTAAAAAAGAAAATATCTAATAAAAAAGTAAAAATTAAAATTAAAAAAGTAGAATCCCACTATGACAGGCAACCGGAAGAAGCCCTGTATCCCATACCACGACATTTACACCCTAACCACCAGAACATGTAACAATATCAGTGTACTTTATAAGACGTACTCTACTCGTATGATTAAAGATCTTGAAAAGGGGTTACTTATGATTACCTGGTAGTTCAAATAATTACAAAGGTCTTTATAACTGAAAGGGACTAGTGTCCAAGAAAGATCTGAAGGTTCTTCTCCACAAGTTCACACAAGCTTTAGCAGCTAGGAGAGGAAAGATAGATATATCCCAAAGGCTTCTGGAAGTCAGTACAATGAGACCTACTTTTGACCTTTGACCTCTAGAAAGTTAGAAGATAGCTTGTAACTATCATATAATATACTTGTCTTTTAATGTACAACATTTGTGATAATTTGTTACAGAATTTGTTGTGTCACCCAACTTAACTTTCAACAGTCCATAATTCAATAATGATCCTAGCAAACAGACCAAATAAAATCACAATTTTTTATAATAATATAAAAATTATGTCTAAAGGTGAGAGAGGGAAAAGAGCCCCATACTTCCTCACCATCATGCAAGGAGGACAGAATTATGCATGGCATCAGGTCCTACCCAGGTACATAGATGGCACTAACTCATTGCTACTTTTCAACTCTTGTGTGACTTGATTCATAGTATAAACAGAATATTAAAATCCCCTTGTTTTCAACACTTTATTTATTTAATATTCTTTGACTCAAAATTCCATGTTATATATCCACAAATTTTTTATATAAACGTGTGGACACAAAATAAGGTGTTAAAGTATCTGCTGGGCAGGTATCCAGAAACAAGAGCTATTAGAGGCTGGAAGCATTAATCTAATATAACTCACAATGGCCTTGACAGCAGGATATATGTAGCTACTAAGAATGTTAGCTATGGGTTAGGATCAGTATCTTTGGAAATATGGGGAGCACCATGCACAGGGTTTGATGTCAGAGATGCTCTCTATGTGACTGATGTTTCTGTCCCCTTGGACTACTGACAGGACTTCATTCTTGGGGTCTTCTTATCTTAGTCATGGTAGAAAGGTGAGCATTTATGAAATTCTTGGGCAAATGGATGTATCTGGAGGATATCATCCTTAGTGAGGTAACCCAATCACAAAAGAAGTCACTAGATATGCACTCACTGATAAGNGGATATTAGCCCAGAAACTTAGAATACCCAAGATACATTTTGCAAAACACAGGAAAACCAAGAAGGATGACCATCGTGTGGATACTTCATTCCTCCTTAGAATAAGGAACAAAATACCCATGAAAGGATATAGGTACAGAGACAAAATTTAGAGCTAAGATGAAAGGATGGACTACCCAGAGTCTACTCCATCCGGGAATCCATCCCAATCATCAGCCACCAAACCCAGATACTAATGCACATGCCAGCAAGATTCTGCTGAAGGAACCCTGATATAGCGGCCTCTTGTGAGGCTATGCCAGTGCCTGGCAAACACAGAAGTGGAGGCTCACAGTCAGCTATTGAATGGAACACAGGGCCCCCAATGGAGGAGCTAGAGAAAGTACCCAAGGAGTTGTAGGGGGCTGCAACCCTGTAGGTGGAACAACAATATGAACTAACCAGTACCCCTTGAACTCTTGTCTCTAGCTGCATATGTAGCAGAAGAGAGGCCCCTTGGTCTTGTAAACTTTATATGACCTAGCACAGGGGAAGGCCAGGGCCATGTAGTCGGAGTGGGTGGGTAGGGGAGCAGGGGCGGGGGTGGGGTATAGGGAACTTTCGGGATAGCATTTGAAATGTAAATAAAGAAAATAATAATAAATAAATTTTAAAAAATAATAAAAAAAGAAACAATTTCAGGAGAAGAATCCACAACTAAAGCAATTGTGCCTGTAACCAGTCAGATGTCTATTTTCTACAAGATCTTTGATGGTGTCATGATGAGTGAATATTTGTAACCTGAGGTAACATAAAGACAATTGTACCCTTCTTGAACAAAAAGTCTAAATCCAAGAAGATGAAGCCTAATGTTGGGGAAATATGTTTACAGAAAAAAGATGGAATTTTTCTACCACCTGGTGGTGAATACATTGAGACTGTTTATTTAAGGAAAAGCACTTTTTTTCCTCCAACTTCACTTTCAACAGCCCATAATTCAATAATGATCCTGGCAAACAAGACCAAAATAAAATCATTCAGAAGAAACAAAATGACCAACAAGTGAATATACTGCTTCATAGATTGTCACCTGACAAGTCCCCTGAGAAGTCAACTCGGAGCTTAGCAAGGATGGCACTCATCACATGGTTGCCTTGATGCTAACAGCTATGGAGATAAGGAGGGGTTAGCAGCAGTGAGGCAGAGTATGGTTATGGTAGAAACTCAAGAACAGCTTCAGTCAGCCTCCTGTGGTAAGGTCAGGATGTCAGGCATTCATGCCTTGTATTTCAGTGGATCATGACCCCAGCTGCCCTAAGAAGCAATCTGACTTTGGTTGAGGCAGCTCTCAGAGACTGACATGCTTCTTGCAGAGGATCCTTGCATAAAAAGGCTCAACTCAGTAAAGTTTAAGGGGTAAAATGCTGTACAACAAAGAAAACACTGCCCTACTTTGGGGATGAGATCTTCAAGAAACCCTTGAAGTCTTTAGTCTGACCCTTGGGATACCTGAGGTCTTGGGATATGTTCAACAATTGATGCTTAACAAATGCCTGTGATGCCTGTTTTTGTCTATCTGTACCCTTGAGCTATGCGTTATCATTTTGGCCCCTGGGGAGGGCTGCTGGCTCCTCAACAAAGGAGTTGGGTTTAGTCTAATGATCATGTTAAGCCTATAGTTCCCCAAATTAGAAATCAGGAACCCAAGACTCAGGAGTTGATCAATCTGGCCACTTCCTATGCATTTTCACATTATAGCTGAGCACACACACTGCTGGTTCAAGTCCACTGAGGAAAAAACTGAAGCCTCATGCTTGGTTCTTCTTGTGTTCTACCATGTAAACTCATTCAAATCAGCCCCGAGCTGATCTGAACCTATGTTCTCTTACTGTGTTAAACTATGACCGTTGGTGTTCTCTTACTGTGTAAAGCTATGACCGTTGACTTTCCTGAGTTCTGTCAGTCCTTTTTGCCAGTCATCAAAGAAAGGAAGGCTTCATGAGACCAGCATTCAGGACTTTGTGCTAGAAGTCACTGGCTTCTAGGCATCCCACAGTGAGAGTCACAGATTTGTCTTGAAAGTGGATTTAGTTCCCCATGATAGCAGCTATCAAGTCTAGTAATAGGCAATCTATTTGGAAAGGACAACTCAGAAAATACTCAGCCAAACTCTGCCAAGTGGAAGAATGTATTCTGAGAGTGACTGCAGTCTCTATCTCCATTTGCAATTTATATGAAGAACAAAATCCAACCTGTCACAACTCAGGCCAGAAACCAGACCTTGAACACTCTCAGTCTTGGAAAAGTCTTCCATCTCGATCGCTGTAGAAGCTACCTGAAACCGAGTCACTATAAAACCCTATGCATTTTCTCTCTCAGATTGACACCAGGGAAGAGAAGTAGACAAACACAAATATTGAAACTCTAAATGTATTTTATGTCCCAGAGTTAGATGAAATGCAGTTAGGCATCTTCCCGACTAAAAATAGTGAACAATCTTTGGGAGGACACACAACTCCACTCGGAGAGTAACCACATAATTTGAAAACTCCATATCACGCAGATGGGAAATGGCAGGTTCTGCTTACTCTCCAGGATGACATTTTGTTATAATTGAGGGAAGGGAGAATGAACATAGTTTGGTGAGTTCCCTGATGATTCCCAATTCAATCTTGAGATGAGATACTGAAGCAGGAAGCCCAACTTGTCTAAAGAGCTGAGGCCAGTGGGCTATAAGCACAAATGTACTTCTTATTGTTGGGTTCAGGTAGTGAAGAGCCAGTGGGTCCTACCTATTTCTTTCTTCCTTTACCACAAAGACCTTGGAAGTGCAAAGATGACAGAGCTCAAGGACAAAAGTCATTTAAAGCTCTAGGCCTAGGATGACAAACTTTAGGAAGACAGGCTTTGAAGCCTGAGCTAAAATCCAGTGGGCGCACATGCCTCTAGAGGAGTCACATGGCAGCTATGGAAGCAAATTTTGAAATAAACAGTTTATAGTGTAGATAATTTCGATAGCAAGAAATACTTAAGTTCCATGTCATGGTAAATTTTATTCCTGAAATTTATAAACAAGAAGGCAAAATGGTGGTGGTGTGTGTGGGGGAATGGATGTACTTCAAGCTGAAATTCATGAGCAAGAAATTGAAAAAATAATAGGCAACAATGTGCTGCATTTCAATGTTTACGAGGCTTTAATATCCATATTTTCCTCTGATGTGCAATTATATGAACTTATAATCCCTGAAAAATTGTTATTTCTTTTGTTGCTGGAATTGCTTGTAATGAGAATAACAGATATGTTTAGAAATGTGCATAGATGACTATTGTTGAACAAACACAGTCATAATTCTTACTTTTGGATGTGCTAAGATTCCAGAAGTACATATAGAGTTCATAGCATCTCTTCCTGGAAGCCTTGCGGTTTTATTTTGGTTTTTAGTTATGTATAAAACTAGGTAAGATTCCATTATATAGATAATAAGAATGGTGAGATAGAAACCCAGCTCCCAGAGTGAGACCCACATGGAGCCGCAAGCACCCATTGGATGCTAGTTTCTAT
Organism: Mus pahari; assembly: GCF_900095145.1. Taxonomy (NCBI): domain Eukaryota; kingdom Metazoa; phylum Chordata; class Mammalia; order Rodentia; family Muridae; genus Mus; species Mus pahari. Next base: position 144,433,262 of record NC_034592.1, read on the forward strand.
TGTGAGTTAACCCTATCACCCTGTTTTCTGCAAGCCCAATGTCCATGCCAGCTTAAACATCTGAATACAATGCAGTTTTATACATAACTCACGAGAAGTAACTATTAGCTAGCAGTGAGGTCTCTACCATGGTCTTTTAAGTAATGTCCTTGACTTAATGCTGAATATGTCCCTTAAAATTGGTACTTATGAAATTAGTAAAGCTGACTGATGATTTCAGTAATATGAAGCTACATTGACCCTGTGCTTGGCTATTTTTACATACTCTTAGACCATTCAGACATCCAAAGGACAACTGCATATTGTGATCATATAGAGGGTATTCAAGCCCTTCGTATTCCTTTATAATTCCAAGGGCAATCAAAAGTCTCACGTGGGTGGAGAATCAAGAATATTTAGTAGTTAAAATTAAGTGCCAATGAACAAATTCATATCAGTCACATGCACCTTGTAAAATCTTAATGCTGTGGTGTGAATTGTTCTTTTTACTATCTCCTAGCAGGTGGAAAAAGTCGGCTTGAAGACAATTATCATAATGGAAGTGGTATATACTAGACAAAAATCCCTTAGGGAGAAGCAAACTGGCAAACAGAGCAGTACACTCACATGTGACTTCAAGAATGCACTGTAAGGTTTTAAAAAGGGACATATGCACTGTAGGGTTTTAAGGTGGACATATGTACTATAGGGTCCTTAAGGGTGATATATGCACTGTAGGTTTTTAAGGTGGACATATGCACTGTAGGGTTTTAAGGTATACATGTGCACTGTAGAGTTTTAAGGTGGATATTTGCACTTTAGGGTTTTAAAGTGGACATATGCACTGTGTGGTTTTAAGGTGTATATGTGCACTGTGGGGTTTTAAGGTGGACATATGCACTGTAGGGTTTTAAGGTGAACATGTGCAGTATAGGATGATTTTAAGCTGGACATATATACTGCAGGGTTTTAAGGTGAACATGTGCACTGTAGGGTTTTAAGGTGGACATATGCACTGTAGGGTTTTAAAATGGACATATGCACTGTGGGGTTTTAAGGTGGACATATGCACTGTGGGGTTTTAAGGTAGACACTGGTGGCATGACTTGTAATCAGTGTGCCTTCCATCAGCCTTTCATCAAGAACAGATTACTGCCTTTGTTCATTTTATATCTTCCACCTTGAGTTTTCATATCACTTGGCGATATTCAATTGCTAATACTCCATTCCTCACTTCATTTGCTGTTATTTTCAATGCTCAAGAAAGTAGATGACATATGACAGGCATTCAGTGAATATTTGTTAAATAAGCAGAGTAGTTGGGATAAATGAACTCTAACCTATGTAAGCCAAGTTCCAGGTTGGCAAAGCAATTAGACAAGGGTTGAAGGCTTTAAACTCAATCCTGGGTCCACATAAACAATCTATAAATAAGGGCATACATTGCATGAGAAATCTTCTAGGTATAAAGAATTGTAAAATGTAACTGTTCCCAAGCACTAACTGTGCACATCTCTTTCTAAGCCTATATCCTACTATTCTACACTGGTACCTTGAAATCAGTCACACTGGAGATATTACACTGATTGGCCAACACTGATGATCAGGACTTTTGTGTGAGTCGGTCAAATATCAGCATAGCACTGATTCTATCTGTCATTTATTTTCACAGCCTTAGCCCATGTCACCAAGACTAAAGTTGAGACCTTGTCACAAATGAAAGGAGAGTTGATGATATCATAAAACAGGTCAAGAGGTCGGGACCCTGCTCTGGGATAACAGTCCAGCAGGGCAGAATATTCACTCTTTCCTATAGGATTAGTCCCAACCATGTACAAACACAACTCATATCTTTTTGTGCTCATTTACACTTGCTTTCCTCTCATATATGAGTCAACTGGTCTCATTCCCAAGTCTAGGGATAAAATACAAAGTCCAGCTCATGTTTTATAACTTAATACCCAGTGGATTTTCATCTATGTAAGTCATATTAGTTACTTTCCTTATTGCTGTGACCAAATACCCAGCAAAAGCCACATAAGGAGGGAATGATTGACTTTGGCTTGAGGTTTTAAGGAACATTAAGTCATGACAGGGAAGGCAGGGAAGGTAGGGAAGAGAATGAAGGCAAGGCAGAGGAAATGTGAGGCAGCTGGTCACATTGCATCTAGGAAGCAGAAGAGATAAAATACTGGTACTCAGCTTTCTTTCTTTTTCTTTTTGATGCAGTTCAGCTCCCCAATCTAAGGGAGGGTACAGGCCACATATACAGGGTGGGTCCTCCATCTTCTGTTAAATCTCAGGGGAAATATCATTACAGACTGGTCCAAAGTTATGTTGATAATGAAGGTGAGCCATGAAAAAAGTTAATGCGTGCCCATCCCTCTCGTTTCCGACTAAGCATATTTTCAAGAGACTGAATGTCCAGCAGTGCATGTTCAGGTATAAGGAAATAAAATACATACTGAAGGCCAAGTGACAGAACTAAATAAACAGCGTAGAAAGCACTTCACTGTTAGTATACACATCTTCCACCCAAGTATCTCCATTCACATGCTTGGGTACATTATCATTTTAATTTAAAATATTTATAGTAAGTATGTCGGATCTGAGTTTTACATTTTGGTTATAAAGATTTTTCTTAGACACTAAGATGCTGAATAAAATAAACCCATAAATTAATGGAGAATTATAACAGCAGAGCCCATTTAAGTACTTCATATTAAAAGAAAAGCCAGGGGAAAAATTTCTTGTTGCAAAGATTGTCATTGCATCTTAATTATAAGGCTTGAGGTAGATTTTTAGAACTCAAATATAAAAAATTTAAATTATCTTCCCATTTGCTGCTTTTAGTTATTAATGTCCCCAGTAGGAGGACAAGTTAACCTTTAAATTTGAGCCAGTTCAGAAAAAATGCCCAAATTCACACTTGACCTCTCCTACAAGGAACCTGTCTTTGTCACAATATAATTTTATCCTTTTAGAGTTGCTCTGCAGCCACCTGAGGCCGGCATTTGCACTTTTTAAAAACAAGCCAAGAAATAATAGGACAGAAAGCAGTGGTGGTCATCTTTATTAGAAGTTTTGGACACTGGACTTCCTGCTCGGAGGACCACAGGACTTCCTGATTTCCTCAGAGCACTGGACTTCCGGTGTCTTGGCTGCTTGCTGCCTTTGCAGCTGTTTCTGTTCTAGCTCCTAATTAGCTCTGTTCACTCCCATAGCATTCCCCAGATCTCCAATCCACTCTCTGCAATTTCTTCAGCATTTGGCTGAGGGCAAAAAAGGGAAACTATCACTTAGCACAAAGGATGGGATTCTTGCTAAACCAAACCAAACCAAACCAAACCAAACCAAACCAAACCAAACCAAACCAGTCAACCAACCAACCAAACCATTACCAGAGGACTTTCCCCAAGATCTTGTCCTTATCCACAGGACAAGATTTTATCTTGTTTTATCTCAGCCTCTTGGTTTTCTTGATTCCAACATCTACATTCCCACTCTGGTAACCATAAACTTGAAAAAAGCAGACACAAACTAATCAAAAGGCTTCCTTTTTAGGTCATGTAAAGGAAACTATAGACCTATTCAGACATTAACTGCTTTACACCTCACTCCAGGACTTGGGTATCCCTCTTTAGTCTGACATTGCTCATCACATCAGCCTTTGGGTTTTATATAGCAATCATGACACTTCAAACAATATGGTAAAGTTGGAAATTTTAACCAGATGTCCTTCAGTATCAATGAGCCTGTATGGCACCTCCTCTTTACAGTTGACCCTCATGAACAGTTGTCTAAACATCCCATGCCTTCCTTGCCTTCACCCACTGCAATCCAGTTTCTTTCCATAGTCCTCCATCACACCCACTCTTACCAGGTCCAAGGAGCTCATTAAATGGGCTTGCTGGACCATGTGTTGCTTGAATCCTGATATACATTAAAACACACATTTTTGAAAGAACTGTAGAATATAAAGATACTTAGATCTATGCAATATAAATTCTGCAGCATTCATTGCAAAATAAAACTTGCCAAAGAAATTTAAAGCTCATAGGAGACTCCCATTGCTCTTGAGATTGCCATCAGTTTGCTCTGAGTAACCCTGTTTTGTCAATCCTGTTTTGCTTCCTGGATGGAAACCTTACTCTACCTCCCTCTGGCTGGAAATTTAGAATATGTATTGTTGCTGGTGCTACACCATTTGTGACAACCCAAGCTCATTTTTGCGTAGTTTTAATCATTGTGTATGTTCAATGGTGTCTCTGGGTTGGTTTATTTGCCATTCTATCATAAGCATTTCCCATGTTGCTCAATAGCATCTATAATTACCATTTTAATAGCCACATAATATTCCACTAAGTAGACTAGCCATGATTTACTGAACCATTATCTTATTCTCGGGCACTTAGGTCTGTTTCCAATTTTTGCTTTCATACCTTTCCCCGTGTGTAGTTCTATCCTTGTTTAGATTGATTCTTTATGGTAATTTTCTCCTATAGTAGATTACTATGAACCATTTGAAAGCCTTTGGTACACATTTACAGTCCCTTCTGAAATGACTCTGCCAATCTACTGCCAGCAGTGTCCTTTTTAGCATCTTGACATGAACTGAGAATTGTACCCTTAGAACACAATGGAACCACAGATGGATAAGCCACAGGGTAAGCAAGAGTGTAGAGTATTTTGATGGATTGTAAATCTTTTCTGATAGAATCCTTTCTTCTTCCCTCCTGTCCCTCTATTCCCACCTAACACTTATCAAGAAATCATTTAAGGGCTAGAGAGATAGCTTGTTGATTAAGAATGCTTCCAGAGCATTCTTCCAGAGGACCCGAGGTAAGCTCTCAGCACTCACATTAGGGGGCTCACAAACACCTGCAACTTCAACTCCAACTCCAGGATGCCTGATGGAATCTGGCCTCAGTGGCTACTCATATGCATGTGAGTATACATACATACATGCATAAAGGTGCGTTCACATACATACATGTAAGTACAAGATTTTTTTTTTTTAAGTAAATCTTACAAGGAAGAAATCACATCAGTGGTCATCACTGAGAGTTTTTGCTGCAAGGATGATGGAAGACTTCCTAAATGTAAATGTTCCTGCTTCTCCCTCAACAAGATCCAGGGAGGGCTGAAGGCAGTATTCCCCCTGGATACTGGGAACTAGAAAACTGCTTCTACTAGACATTTATGATTCTTCTCTGGTATCACTGACCACTAGCTCCAGGGTAGATCCACCTGTATGAAAAAGGGGTCATTTACTGACCCTAGTGTCCAATGGAACCAACTACTGCCTTTAATGCTAGTGTTTAATGCTTTAGGACTGAGAGGGCTAAGTAGCTGGGCTTACCCCAGAAGATTTAAGAATCTACCAATTAAATACCCCCATCTGTGAGCTAACATTCTGTACTGGTAGCACTCCTACCCAGGAAGCCTGGAAGGTCAGTCTGGGAGACAAGAGAGTGCTGATTGGCCAAAGTGTCTGCAAACCTGCCACTCAGAAGAGCATCTGCATACTCTGTAAGGTCCTGCCCAGCAGAATTAGAATCCTGGGACCCAAAATGAGATGATCTTAGGTTTGGCTCAAACTTTCTACCATTGTCTGTGTTCTCTCTTTCATATCACACTCCATAAAAAGTCTATTCCAGATTTTAATTTAAGAAAGGTCTCCCCCCTCACTAGCTGTGTGACACTGGGAGAGCTGTTCACATCGTAAGTCAGATTCATCTGCTAAGATGGGATGGAAATGCCAATATTGAGAGTAAGATAACATACAGTCATCCCCGGGATGATCAAAACAAAGGAAATAAACCACAAATCAAGCTGGGTGTGGTGACACAGGGGTGTCATCGCAGCCACTTGGGAGGCTGAGACAGGAAATTCGCAAGTCCCAGCTTGGCTGGATCACAGAATTAGTTCTAATCTGGCTTGGGCAATTTAGCAAGAGACTGTCTCAAAATACTAAGCAAGAGCTGAGGGAAGACTCCACTGGTCTATCACTGGTCTTTTACAGAGAAGGCTCTGGGTTTAATACGCAGTATCAATAAAACAAACAAATAAATCAGTCAATAGAACAGCCACAGAAATAACGTCACATTTATAGAGTTAATATAACTTGTCTCCTCTGAGTTAAACAAAAGGATTTATGCAAATTACCTTGCTGATACTCTCCACAGCCTCCTAAGCTAGAAATATTAAATAATTGGCATCAACAAAGAGCCTAGTGGATGGTAATAGTATTATGTCCTTTAATATCGGTAACTCCCAATGAGAAAAGGCCCAATTAGCTAGTGAGAGAGATGAATTATTGAAATGAGCATTGCCAAGACTAGCCCTCCCTTGGGAAGTTTATTAGAAAGACCAGAGTGCTGCTGATTGCATTTATAGCCACGTTTAGTTGCTTGTCTCAAAACAGCTCTGCTGTTTTGTTCCAGAACCATGTGACATCCTCCCACTTTGACACTGGACATGATCACATGACTTGTTTTGGCCAATGTAAAAACAGAAAACTTCAGACAAGTGAAAGATAGGAAGAGAAGTGTGCACTTTTCCTTCCCGTCTTGGATCCCTGCTCCTACTGTGAGAACAAGCCCAGAGTAGCTTGCTGGAGAATGCCAGAGCACATGGCCCAAAGTATCATTATCACAGCGGAGGCTACCCAGGCCACCTAGCTCCAGGTGACCTACATGCTGATCCAGGATGCACATCAGCCAGCTCTGGTTCAGACCAACAGAACTGCCTTAATAAAACATAGACTCATACAAAGTAACATATTTATTATATGCCACCAAGGTTCTATGGGTTTTGTGATAAAGCCTTATCATGGCAATAACTGATGGGCACAGTCACTTTCACAACCTCTCCGGTGCTGTTCCCTTTGTACAGACTAATTCTATCTACTGAACTCTCATTGTGACAAAATTTCACATGGATTGTACCATTTCTTTGTTATCCCAAACCCCAGGAGATAATTTGACACTACCTTCATTTTAGAGATGGAAAAATCAGACGCAAATAACTTAAATCGCCCCACCCCCGCAAAGTCATACAGTCATTAAATAAGGATGTCAAGGCTTGAAGCTTGAAATGTTGCCCTCAGAGTCCCCATTATACACTCCTTGGTCTGCCCCAAGAAGCTGCTTCTCAAACCAAGCTGTCCTGAGCCTTCCACTCTGAGCTCATAGTGCTCTCTCATTCATTAGCAAGGCATTCTCTGATTAGGGTGCATGCACAGGAAAGGAAGCCTTATGTAGCTATAGACCGAAAGGGCTTGTAATACTGAGTGCTCCTCATGACACAATGTTCTGGAGGCAGGAGATGTATGAGCTACCCCAACAGTCCTGCTGAAAATCCACTCAGGCCCTGTCTCTGTCCCTTACCACTTCTCCAAAATCCCACTACTGACTGTGGCTTCAAGGGGCTGAAAGTGTTAACAACCCTGTTTCTCTGAGACCTGGTAATCTATGTCGTTTGAATTTTGTGGTAGTTTATTCTGGGGTCTGCAGCCTCTAGAATCAGAATATATACCTCACCTCAAACCAGAGCATACTCCCAATATACATATCATAATATTCCAGTCCTGTACTGATATCTGCAATGGGTGCCTGAGGTGAAATGCCCATATCCAGTACTCAAGTACTTGCCTGACTTATCAGTGCAGACTCCAAAACCAGGACATTAATGTATTTGTGCCCTGTGCCTCCAAGTTCACATTATCCCTTTCTTGTCTCAAACATTCACCATTAGCAGGTCAGGCTCTCACCTATACAAGTGTGTTGGCCCCACATTCTAGTACAATAGCCAGAGGATAGGCTGGAAATAAAGCCACTTTCCTGGGAGAGCTAAATTCCTAACCTGCCTCCCTTATAGAAATAAGCCCTTGAACAGAGATACTCAGAAAAACAATCTTTTAGTGTACCCTAAAGGGCCTGTCTCCAAGAGCAGCCAGGAAACCTCTTTAGCCAGTGATGAATAAGAGTCATGGCTTCCTACATATTAGAGTAAAGCTCTGGGATAATTATCATCAATCCATTTACACTGCCTTAATCCCAGCACTTAGTGTGTAATCGATAACTAACATCCACCTGCGCTTCCCAGAGTCCTAAACATGTACATATCCATTTCCTCCTTTGCAGTCCAGCTGAAGGCTTGCCATCACCGCCATTACATAGAGGAAGAAACTGACCTGCAGAAGGGTAGAGCCTTGCTAATACTCCCAGAGTCACAGCTGAGGGTCATGCAGGGATGATCATAGGGCCTTATTGTAACTTCTTGATCATGCTGTTTGTCATGCTGAAGTTATCACGTTGAACCTAGTACAGCAGCCAGAGGATGGACAAGAAATAAAGCTATCTTCCTGGGAGAGCCAAGTTCCCAAGTTGTCTCCCCTATAGAAATGATCCCTTGAATGCAGAGACTAAGCAAAGCAGTCTTTAGTGTACCCTAAAGGGCCTGTCTTTAGTGTACCCTAAAGGACCTGTCTTCAAGAGCAGCCAGGAAATCTCTCTGGGGAGTGACTAGGTGAGAGCCATGACTTCCCTCATTGGCAACAAATCCCATGAAGCAGGGAGGAGGAGAGGGAGATGGAGAGGGGGAGGAGGAGGGGAGAGGGGG
>NC_034592.1:144442213-144569969 GCF_900095145.1 Mus pahari
AGGAAGGAAGGAAGGAAGGAAGGAAGGAAGGAAGGAAGGAAGGAAGGAAGGAAGGAAGGAAGGAAGGAAGGCAGGAAGGCAGGCAAGCAAACCTTCTGGATTTGAATGACTAGTAAAATTTTATGAAGGTTGTATAACACCTGTCAGCATCAGCTCAGAGCCTGGAGATCATAGGCAACCTGCTCTACTGGTCTTAACTTTGAGGAAGAGACACTCACTGAAGGAATAAAATGTGTTTGACCTTGGGTCTTAAAGGAGTGACTTAGAGAAACAACCTTCATCCTATTAGAGTCTAAGGGAAGAGGGACATGTGTCTGTTTTCTGAGATGTGTATCTAAAAGGCTGTCCATAGAAAGAAACACAGAGGCAAGCTGCCCGTTAACACCATGCTCGATCCGTCCCTGTCTCTTCAATTTTTTTTCCTCTGTGTTTCCTAGGGTCATCTCCCAGAGAAACCACGTACAGACAAAACAAGATGCACCTCTGCTTGGCACAAACTTGAAACAAGTCAGTGAGACATAGATTTCCCAACAAGAAGGAAAAACATAGAGTGGAAAACACCACAGGGGAAGAGAATAAACAGAAACATCCAGAGTGAAGGAAGATAAGGTCATTGGGGTCTTTAAAAGAAAATAAAAGCTAACCAGCGGGAAGAAACCTACCTGGCTAGGCATCATGTGTATGTTTCAGGTAGGATGCACATAACAGAGAGGGGAAGATGAGTGAATACCTATATTGCTAATTAATACAAAGCCAACTGAATCAAACTGTTGAAAACCACTGAATTTGACATGAATCACTGGTGTTAAAGCTGGTCTGAAGATTAAATAGCTGGATGGAAATAATTCAGGAGAAGCTCATCCAATAATAGCCTGGTCCATGATGAGCACACAGTAGGAACTGTTAATGACTCTGGTAGACACTACTCGGTTCCCCTTACCCCTTGATGGCAGTTGATTAAGAAATCTAAGCAACCCACCAGGACCCTCTGCTTCCTCCAGGAAATCTCTTTCAATTAGCAGAATTCACTTTGCCCATAAAGTATCACCCTTCCCTAGTGGCCCACAACCAATGGCAGACTGACATGGGTTATACAAGGCTAGCCCCTTACTGAAGGGAGGTGGAGGACACAGCTCTGTCTTTTCCTTTTGTGATACATGGGCTAAAGTAAGATCCCAAGTTTGTTTTCAGAACAGCTCCTGGAATACAGTCACACCTTTCTTCCTGTCCATGGTAATTTTCCCACCTGAAGAGCAGCTAAGAATTGCTTCAGAGGCCTAAGGCATCTTTAGGGAAAAAGCTTTCTAACTCTAAGCTTCACAGGTGTATTGTTAACCATGGCAGCCATATGCCATAGGTACGTATATAAACTTTAATACAGTAGAACTGAATCCAACAAATAAATTAATAACTTGGACATGCTGACCACATTTTGAGGGCACAGTAGATACTCTTTGCTGGTAGTTCTCCTGTTACACAACACCCATACACAGCACTTTCAGAGTCATAGAGTTAAGTGCACAACTCATGTCTAGAAACTGTAGCTTCAGAGAGCAGGTGAGAGGGAGGTGACCCTACCTTGACTTAGTCCCTCCCCCTTCTTTCTCTGCTTTATAAGGCCTTCTAAGAAACCACACCTACTTATCTCTCTACCTCAGTCTCTGCCTCAATGGCTCCCCACCCAGGACATCATACATGGCTCATACAAGTCTCTCTTGGATAAGATGGTGGGCCATTTGAGACAGAAGAGAATAGCCCTCACCCCTTAATCTCAGTGTGTGTCACAGAAAAGATGCCCAGCGAATGAATGAACGAGATAAACAAATGGCCCTTCACACTCCACACTCTGGTCCAGCCAACAGCCAGATGCTCCCCTTGACCTATCCCTCCGGCAGACTTCAGGCTCCATTTCTCAGCCGTTCAGCCTTGCCCAGAAGCCCAGCTGTGACAGTTAATAGATGAATCCCTTCAATTTTCGAGTTCCCCAGAGTTTCAGCCATAAAATAAGACAGATCTCCAGGGTGCTCTACACCTAGGACTTAGCACTCAGCCCCATGACCTTGCCTCTGTCAACACTGTCCTTTAACATGCCACCCTCTGTGCCTCTGAAAAGCAGAAACAGGAGACAGGGCAATGAGGATGTGGCTGCATCTCCCTAAACCTGCTAACAAAGACTGTCTGTGAGTCTGGCTGATGTTCATTAAACCAAGGTTCTAGTATCCAGTTCCTCCCAGATTTCAAAACTGGGTGAAAAGCTTGGCATCTTGATTCTGCTTTCACGCCCTGGATGCTGAAAATTGCATCTAAATGGTTTGGATGAAAAGAAATCATTAAGTAATAACAAAGGTAGGGGGCAAGCCACATAAGAAATGACTGTTGCTCCCCTGGTAGCACTGTATCCCAGAACAGTTAGGGGAAAGAGGCTTGGGTGTGGCCCATGTCTTTCCTCTGATGCTCAGGGGAAATGGCTCACCCTGAGTTGATCTGAGTTTTACACACTACTCCTCAGTAGCTCTGGGCCTGGGGCCATCTTGTTTAATTTGCTGCATTGCCAACAGCCATATTGAAGTCTGAAGCTTATAAGAACACAATAGTTCACTTCCATCAGCATTTCAATCTTGGGGTCCTCTGTGAATATATGTCATTAGTAGAGAAAGGGGATGCTGCAGTCATTTATCTTTATCCTGTGTCACTTGCCTGGATTTCTAAGACACCCTTTGTCCCCAGAGAAAAACAGACCTGTAAGGCAGAGAATCCCTCACAGTCAGTCTCAGAAAACTTATGGATCCACATACGTCTCTTCCACAACCTCTAAGGCAGTGGCTCTCAAGCTTCCTAATGCTGCAACCCTGTAATACTGTACCTTATGTTGTGATGAACCCTAAACATAAAATTATTGTCATTGCTATGTCATAACTGTAATTTGCTACAGCTACATATGATAATGGAAGCATCTGATATGCAAATGGTCTTAGGTGATCCCTGTGAAAGGATCACTCAACCCCCAAAGAGGTCATCACCCACAGGTGGAGATCCACAGCTTTAAAGAGAGCCTGTTCTGTAGTTTAGTGAGAGCCTGCTCACATGAGAGAGCCCAGAACACATAATCTGAAGCTTAAACTGAAATTCCTTACAAGTCCCACTGTAGAAATCCATGGAAGTCTATATAAGCAGTGTGTTCTGGAATGGGGCGCTGTTACAACCTTGCAGTTGAGCTTTTGCCACACTGCTCATGCAGAACACTCTGTCCCCTAGTTATTCACCCATCACTGGAGTGATCCAAACTGAATTCATTGATACATATCCTTAGCCTGATCAAAGTCCATCTTTATCAAAGATCACTAGAATTCTCAGAATCAAAAGGATACGATCACTGGGCAAACTAATAATGCCCTTGCCCCTTGTAACTATCTGAAGACTCTTAAAGAACCAAGGGCTTTATCTACTGTAAAAAGCGTTTGTTGGGTGGAAGGAGATGCAGCGCTCCTTTAATTTCCTCTGAAGTTAAAGACAACCAAGCTGAGTTAGTACGAGAATCCACTTAACACTCAAGGGTCTGAAGCACAAAGCAGTGAGTGCCCTACTCCTGCTTCTGGAGACAGGCAAGGTTGACTTACCTCAGGTCTCTATCTGTCATGCAGAAGGATGTGAATGAAAGCAGTAACTGGCCATAAGTAACTGTTGGCCCTTACAAAGAATGTTCCCATTTGCTAATATCTCATTGATAAAAAGTTAGTCACATGGCCATACTCAACTGCATGGGGTCCTGGGAAATGTAGTCCTTTAGCCATAGCCAGATAAAAATTCAACCTTAATAAGAAGGTAAGAATGAGAAGCTCTGGATGTTGCTAAGTTGGTGGAGTGCTTGTCTAATATGCACATGGCCCTGGATTTGATCCTCAGCACCACATGAAAATGTACACAGTAGCACATGGTAATAACAGGTCATCCTAGTACCATGTAGTTGATGACAAGAGGATTATAAGTTCAAGATCACCCTGGAATATATAAGACCCCTTTTCAATTAAGAAAAAGGAAGAAAGAGAAGAAAAGAAACAAAAGGCGAGGAAAAATATTAATTAGGTTATTAGATATCTCTTGAATGGCATGCTTTGTTTTGTTTTGCTTTATGAAAAAGAAGCTCAGTCCTAAACTGGACATGTTTTGCATGCCACATACAAAGGCTCAAAGAACATCTCGAAAGAGGAAGTGAAAAGAATATAAGAGCTGGAGGGAGGGAGTGTTTTTATGAAATGCTGTCTTCCAGCTATGACAACAGGTATCGCATACACGACCTCTCAGTGCCTTTGACTACTTGAATAAGAGCCATACTATGACCAAGCTAGCTAAAATCCTCTCCTAGATGGGGCAGACGATCTCTAGACTCCACTCCTTACTGAGATGTTCTTGGCAGTTGATGGTTCCTAGGGGAGAATCACACTTCTTTGAAGGTGTGGCTACTGGCAGGCTTCCTATGGCAACAACCCCACACTCAGGATATATGAGTAGCACAAATGGACTTACTTCATGGGTTAGCAAAAGCTATGAATTTAGGAAAGAGATGTGTTGGGGGCTATGGGAGAAGTTGGAAGGAGCAAATGGAGAATGTATTTGACCATATTTCATTGTAGACATGTATGGAAATCTCAAACAGAAAAAGTTTAAAAATTGGGACAAAAGAAGTGCAGAGGCATTATTAAACTTCCTCAAGAAAATAGCAAAACCAAGACCCAGGAGTCCCTAACCAGTACTCAGTCCCTTACCCCATCACCTGACATGGCAATAACTGAACCATTGAGAAATTTGCAGTGAGCACTCCCCAACACCAGTAGCAAACACACACACACACACACACACACACACACACTCATACAAACTAATACACACATTCATACATACACACACACACACACACACACACACTCATACACAATCATGCACACATACACACACATCTCTCTTTTCTCATTGGGATTACACTATTTTCAAAAATGTATCAGTCACCCCTATCAGTCATGGACAACAATCAGTCAGCTACAGGGGAGAGGACCTTGTCAAATCAGGGGATGAGACTCAACTGGAATTGGCCAGTAGTCTCGTCCCAACCATCACTTGATTCTTCAGGCAGATAGAGAGGCCAGCCCTATTCAGCATCAACAGTGCCTGGGCCTTCATTCTGTGTAGCTTGGGCTTATGTCATGGTTCTATAGTGACAATAAAGCAGAGATCCTCTCCTAAGCTGCTCTGAGATTCCCCCCCCCCTTAGAACAAGTATGCAAAGATAAGGCAGAAGACAAAAACTAATTTCCTTCCAATATTTTTTAGCTTCTTAGGAAAATAACCATAGAGCAGGAAATATTCATCTCTGCCACTGAGGCAAAGAAAGGCAAGAGCAAAGAGCAGCTGCAATTGAGCCTCGTGTGCACACCATGAGAAAATAACACAATCGAGAAATACCAGAGATGCTCCAGCTAATGGGGAAGTATATAAACTTCTATTTCTCTAAGGAAGATCTTCAAAAAAAATTGCCCCTCCCTCCAAAAATCACACTAGATAAAGGGTACTTTACCCAGTTTCCAAGTGGGTCTTTTCACACGGACAACAGAATGGCTTTTATATTTAGACCCTGTATGATTACAAGTGGTTCAGTTACCAAAAGACATTTAGTTAACAAACCTGGGTTTGATGCATGATAGAACAGAGCATTTATGGAGAGATGTTTGCAAATTGTGAGATTAAACAATACAACAGACACAGATTTAATTGTATCAAATAGAATTAATGAACATGGTCAAACCTCCTCACTTGCCAAAGTGAAATATAAGAAAATATGTGTGGGTCAGGGACTGTGGCTCAGTGGTAGAGCATTCATTTAGTGCGTGGAGACCCAGGGTTCAACCTCAGAACCAAAGAAAACAAAACAATATGGGCATACTATACTAACTTCTAACTTTAAAGCAGCTATAGTGTAGTGAAATTATCCATCTTCCTATTTTAAGCCTGTCAGGTAAAATTCCCATTTTGCAGATGAGAAGGTAGAGGTTCTCAAATCTGTAGCAAGAATCATTATGAGACAGAGAGAGGGCCACATCTGACATCTGTGTAGTGTGACTACAAGCCCAGGGAGGTTTCTCATCACCAAGGAAAAATCTCCTGTTTTCAGAACATCTGTGATGAAATTCAAGTGAGGTGGCCTTACAGAGTGGGGGATGCAGGAGCTGTAGGCAAAGGCTCAGGTCCTTTGCATTGCCCCTAATCAACCCTGCAGCCAACAGGAAGAGGATTTCTTCTCTGAGCTTTTTCTTCATCTGTAACAAACTAAAGAGAGATGATATTGGACCAACAAGAGGGCTCAGTAGCTAAAGACACATGCTGCCAAGCCTGAAGACCTGAGCTTGATCCTGGAACCCACACACTGGAAGCTGAGGACCAACCCTTACAAGCTGTCCTCTCATTTCCCATGGCATGTGTCCCCTCACCCATGCATGAATAAAATAAAGACAATATATTTAAGAGATGTTTCTATTCTTTGGTTGCTATTAACACACACTTAGAGAATGTAAGTAACAGATCTGCCATATATCCTGTTTCTATTCTATTCTCACGACCAAAAAATATCCATTACACATTCATTAAGAAATCAGGGCAGCTGTAGAAAATCTTTCAGGGGAACTATCGACTCCGAATCCACAATGCTATGTATATGGTTGTGGCAAGCAGCCCTATATTAAAGGAACACATTTCTGGGCACATGCTTACTGCCAGGCTATGCTGGATACTGTACTACCAATGTTTTAGAGATTTTGTGAGTCCTTGTCCTTGACATTCCCCCATACCACTGTTGTTCTGTCATTGGGAGATCACACCTGGCTTCTTCTTCTTCTTGGAACAATGAGTTCCTCCCCACCACCAATTAGTCTCATGGTGCTTAGAAACCGTATTTACTCTGTTAGAAGTGATCCTGCCTACTGTAGCCTCTCCTCTCTATGGAATACACAGGGGAAGGTGATAGCCATAACCTCTTGGATAAGGTCAATATTAATGGTCCGACCACTTGCCAAGGGATATTTCCCCATCCCTGTCTTCTCCCTATCTCTGTGTCATGCCATGTGACTCAGCACAGATTTCCTGAATAGGTCCTCTTTTGGATCCCATGAAGTACATGTGGTGGGGCTACCTGAGATGGGCAACACTTAAGTCCACCTCTGAGTACCCCCACATTCTGCTTCCTAATGACAGTCACTTTCAACAAACCCATGTTCTCTAATTAATAATAAGAATAATCCACATTATGTCAAAGCCCTGTACTCTTAACTAGAGCGCTAAATACATAATCTCAGCAGCTCAAAGACCTTGTAGGGATGACAGTAAATTGGAGACACCATCAATTATCACAGAACAAAAGGATGGGGGAAAGAAAAAGGTAGATGGACCTGTAGTTTACAGGGGCAAAGGCACAGCAAGGGGTAGCTAATACAGATAGAGGCAGAGAGCGAAGACAAAGGGGGTCCCAAGGTTGATCCTGATCTTCAAGACCAGTGGCATTTTGAGACTCTCTATCAAACCATAATAAAAAACATTATATTCTTACACCAATCCTAACTATAATTTTGTCATAATTTTGCAATGTTCATAAAAATAAATTTGCTTCTAATATCATTTGGTTCTTCATAATTTAAGCAGTTATAAGTGCCTATTGAGTTTTCTAATCACTTCGGATTTTGAGAATTCTTTGTGCAAGGAAAGGTAACCTATAGTTTACTGTTTAAGGAAATGAAATTTTTGAAATATATATATATATATATATATATATATATATATATACACATACACCACAATATATGAAGAAAATTCAGTATATTATGGATAAAATTAAATGCTTGTTACTTTGACATACAGTTTTTCAACACATGTTTGAGTTCATATCTTCTCCCTCCAGGCTCTAAAACATTCCTGTGAGCACAGAAAGCCCCTGGCCATGGAGTTGAATGAGAAAGGGGGCTGGATGGGCTAGGGAAAGTTGGAAAATCTCATGAAGGCCTTTGAATGGCAGTAAAGACAAAAGTGGGGGAGAGCTGCATTTACGTAAAGTGGGGATATATGGCGCCATACATGTGTTGGCATGATTACCCTGACTGTCCTAGGGGAGCGTGGATAGCACTTGGAATAGAGAGAAGCAGGTTCCCAGTAAGCAATGGGGAGGGAGGGCAGATGAAGCGGTCCAGGAGAGGGGAGGGAAGGCTCCTTCCTTGCACAGGAAGATGAATGGCAGTGAAAACATACACCTCCCAAAACAGACAAGCAGACAAAGAGAGGACTGAGGGAGACCATCTGACACAGTGACCCTGACAACAGTTGAGAAAATCCTGCCCCAGATATGTCAGGCTGTTCCCTCTTGGTGTAGGCTCACTGAAAGCTTGAAGGTATCCTTCCAAAGGGGTTCTTTGGCATTAGCTATGGGCTGATCCAGAGAGTGGCTCGTTGCAGGTGCCATGAGGTTCAGAACAGCTTATCAAAAATAGCTCTTCAGACTCATCATCTTCTTAGGTCATGGGTCATGTTCCCAGTGTCTGAACCACTCTTCACAAAGCTGCTTATGTGCAGACAGCCTCACAAGAGGCAGACTGTCACTCCAAACCAACAGAAGAGGTCCAACAAAGTCCAGTATACTTGCCTATGGCTATACCACTGATACACAGCAAGAGCATGAATCTAGGTCATGCTTTGCACTGAAGACCTTTAAAAGTCCCACAAGCCACCACACCAGGACAGAGTATCATGATGACAGGTACTAAGGAAATGGAGGGACATCTCTTCTTGTGCTGTTTTGCTATGCATTTAAATTCAACTTCTTAGGCTGAAGACATAGTTTCAGTGGTAGACTGTTTCCCTGAAATATGTAAGTCTCTAGATTATATGCTCAGCAATATGTGTATATATATATATATATATATATATATATATATATATNTATACATACATATAGACACACACACACATATATATATATATATATATATATATATATATATATATATAATTTAATCATACTGAGGGTCACCTCCTATTGAGAAGATCCACTAGGATATAACAAAGTAAATCAGAAAAATAAAAAATAAAATTAATTTGGAAAATCGAACCTAATTTACTAGAAGATGAACAAAAATGGCAATGATCTACCTTAGAAACTTTCCTGGCTCCTCAAACCTGGTAAGACAGTTGGTAATACATGTAAGATAAAAAGAAAAACAGAATGTCTTGTGACAACAGGGTCCTCAGGTTTTGTCTGTGGGTGGGAGAGTAAAATCAGAGAATAAGTCACCACCGTAAGGATAAGGAGGTGAAATGCACAATGTTTTCCCAACATGGGCATGAGGGAAAGAGAAAAAGAGGAGAATTCCAAATGACCCCAGATTTCTGAACTGGGCAGAAACAAATTGCTTTTGTACCAAATAGAATTAAGACAAGTAAGTTGGCAGGAGGCAGGTAAAGGAGAGAAACCATGAAAGAGGCATCGGATGGGACGGTTGAGGTGGGAATATGACGGGTAGGGAAAGCACTTAGTTGTATAGGCAGGGTTTTAGGCGAGAGGAGGGCGAACCCATGGGTTCAAGCCACAGGAACAGGTAAGACACCCTGGGAGAACTTGTATAACAAGAAAAGAATTGTACAAAGTACAGTCCTACACACACAACCATGCACAGAAGTTCAAGACAAGAAAACAAGCATGTAACTCTAGGAAAGTCCAAGGCAAATCAACTAGACAAAATTGTTATTTTGAAAACACAGAGACAGCAACTTTAGGGACATAAAGGTAGAAAGTCCCTCTATCTCCCCATGGAAGACAGGGCTGTTCTTGGCTATAGAGCAGCGGTCCTAGCCTAAGAGGAAGCAAGCTGTTGCAAAAATGGAAGGCTGTGAGGAAAATGGACAAAGGAAGAAAGGAAGATGTTAGGTGCTCAGTCAGAGCCTGGCTAACCTGAGCCAAAAGGAAAGATAACAACCTACCAATATTTCACATGAATGGATGCCAACAAGGGAAAGAATTGATTTGGCACCAAATAACCAAATTAGAGGCTGTGACTTGCAAGCAGTGATAAGAGCCATCGGTTATCAGCTCTGAACACCAAACTACTTGTTTGCAGAGTTGTTGTCTTAGGAGATACAAAGGAGTAAAGAGAGAATGCACAATAACGACAGATGCATGTGTCCAACCAAACAAAGACTCATTGTCCACAGTTGAGGGCTGAGTGTAAACTGATCCATTAAAAAATAACAACAACAACAACAACAACAACAACAACAACAAAAAACAAGAACAAACCAAGTATTGAAAGGCTCAGTGGCTCGGCTACTACTAGGAATTTATTCAAGTAGAAAGAAAAATTAGGGGTGTGTGTGTATATGTGTTTGTTTGTTTGTTTGTGTGTATTAAGATATTAATTATAATTTTTGAATATTTAAAAAGATTTAAATAACCAGAAATCAAAGTTGGGATATAATCAATTACACAGCCATATGACAACATACCAGGACTTAAAATAATTCTTCTTTCTGCTTCCATTCTACCCACTCACACCACTTGTGCCTGCTATGTCCTATAAGAGCTGTCTGTGTTAAGTCACTACTGACTGCCACGCTGCCAGGTCCAAAGGGGTGTTTTGAGCCTGTCTTTGTGTGATTCCTCAGATGGTCCTCAACCTTGCAGCTCTCCCTAAGGCTGTGTCCTGGTTGTCCCCCTCTTCTGAAACACCTTCTTTTCAGGCTTTGCCTTTACAACCCACCCTTATGGTGTTGGTGTTCCTCAGAGTCAGCTTCTTTGTCTTCCACATACTCTAAGTAGGTTAAGTACATTTATTAGAATTCTATGGGGTAAAAAAAAAAAAATGCTTTATTGGGACACATGCTTTGTCTCTACTCCTGCTCCCCTGCTATCTGATGCTGAGTCTATAGAGCTGTGGAAACTCTGGAAACTGTAGCTAACTGAGAGCAATCCAGCATAATTCTTGTCTATAGACATGCAAATGGTTCTTTCTGGAAGAGGGACAACTTTCCCCTCAAAGAAAAAGGCCAGTTTTGCTTGATTTGCATATTCATTTCAATATTCCTGATATGCAGATATTCTGGTCTTCAAGTTATCCTCTCTGCTGACTAACTCATCAGTTTCCTTATTCACGAATTAAATAAAATCATGCTCATCTCTGCATCTCTATGACAGCAATGATGTTATTTTGTCTTAAAATTATGCTTATCTAATAGTTTTAAATAACTGAAGCCAAAAAACCTAAACATATGTCCCCATTCCTGCTTGTCCTCTTCTACTGAACAGTACAGACATATAGCTGATTCTTGATGTTCAAGGCAATTTTCAATAAAGTTGTCCTGAATTACAGAATTGGTACCTAGAGAAAATGCTGGGTTATATTCCTCTAGTCACATCATTATTGTCAACTGATGGATACATGTCCCCTTTTATATGTGTGTTTCTGCTTATGGATACCATGTTTAAGAGACATTGCTGATCATTAATATTGAATTCACAGAAAACAGCACCTTAGCTCATGCCTGAACAGAGCTCATTCAGCATACCTGTGTCTCTGGAAGGCACACCCTAGCCTTCTGGGACATAAGATAGAACTTCACCACTACACTTTAAACAATAAAGTTCCTATCAAAAAGCACCAAAACAGAGAAAATGTTACATACAGGGATCCACCAAAATGAAATGATTTTTACAGTATTAAGCTACAACAAGAAGGCAGATTTGATACCTAGCTGGGTTGTATTGGGAATATGTGTATTAAACAACTCAGACTTTGTAATGTTTGGTGTGTACTTACAAGGGAGGTAATGACAGAGAAGGAACTATAACATTGACATTGGTGTTTACGGGTGCATTTTATGGGTAAATAAATGTGCAAACATGGAATCCAGAAATAATGAAGATGGGTAGTCGTTCCATGTTTGAATGAAATGTAATATTTGCTTCCTCCATTGGCATTTAGGATCCATAAAACAAAACAAAACAAAACAAAACAAAAACAACAAAATCCAAATCCAGCTATGTTTGCTTTATTCTATCCTTCAATCCCAATTTCCATACTTGACACAAAGCATTCTTAAATGTATATTTTTCTTTATAAGTAAAACATACTAAAGTATTACCTACAGACAAGAAGCAACTGAAAGGAAGAAAGACTTACCTTGTTTCTTTCTCTCTTTTTGTTTTGGTTTATTTTTTTGTTTTGTTTTTTTTGTTTGTTTGTTTGNTTTGGTTTTGGTTTTGGTTTTCGAGACAGGGTTTCTCTGTGTAGCCCTGGCTGTCCTGGAACTCACTCTGTAGACCAGGCTGGCCTCGAACTCAGAAATCCACCTGCCTCNAGACAGGGTTTCTCTGTGTAGCCCTGGCTGTCCTGGAACTCACTCTGTAGACCAGGCTGGCCTCGAACTCAGAAATCCACCTGCCTCTGCCTCCCAAGTCTTATCTTGTTTCAATCTGAGGGCATACAGTCTATCACAGCAGGGCAAGCAGGGCATCCGGAAGATGAGGAAGCTGGTTACAGCAGGTCATCAGTCAGGAAGCAAAAGTAATGACCACTTGTGCTTAGCTTACTTTGCGCTTTTGGATGTAATTCTTTGTATCTCAAGCCATGACATGGCGATGCCACATTCAAGATGGGCCTTCCTTCCTCAGATAAATATTTCTGAAGACTATATTCAGAGGTGTGTTTCTATACTGATTCTAAATCCAGCCAAGTTGACAAGGAAGACCTACCACCACACCACATACTGCTCAACAACAACAACAAAATTCTGGTCATGGAATATATATCTATTGGCTCAAATTTGGGGAAGGAGATGAATGTGTTTGCATCCAAGAAACAAAGCAACGACAAACAAAAGCCATAATGTGAAGAACAGTGCTGAAATTCAGAATGGGTATGTCCAAATGGTGGAATTTATGGGCTATTTTTGAATTCTACTTGAGCGTTTTTTGCTGTGTCTTCCAAGATAAAAATGAAGACATATTTCTTTCATCACCACCACCACGCCAGGAAGATGTAAACACCTTCCTTAGCTTTTCTGCTCTGTGCAGCAGATGTCTGAACAGCTCTGAGCGCTAGAGGCTCTCTAGCTTGCAAGAAAACATCATAGTCAGCACCCCAGGCTGCCATCCAGACTTCACAGCCCAGCCCCACCGGGCCCATGACTATGCCACGTAAAATCTCTTATCCTATGTCCTTGACAATATATGGCCAGAATCAAGTGCTATATTCTTAGGGTATTTTGCATGGCAGATTACAAGGGTCCCATTGCTCACGCTTTTAGAACCCCCAACTCCACACAATACAGAACAGCTTGATAATGAAGCCTAACTGAGGATGTATATTTATCTAGTCTGAAATCTAACAGATGTGCAGTAAGAAACTGAGGTACATCCTTAGCACACATAGCATTTACTGTGTTCAAGACAGAATCCTGGCTCTTTAATATCCATGAAGTCTCTAATGTCTTTGAATGTCTAAGACACCAAGGCCTTGATAAAACTCTTTCAGTGGGTATGGGAGTCGTTAAACACACGAACCAACAGTAAGAGGCAATTTGAGAGTCATATTATTGACTTCTTTTTTCTCAGGGCTAGTCTTCTGGGCTCAGTTTTATTGTGTTTAGTTCATATATTATCCCATATAAAATGGTCAGGGTCAAGTTTAAATGCATCTGCTGCTTAACCTTCAAATAATAATAATAAAAACTTTCAATTAATCAGAATTCCTGCTTTCTTTAACCCATGGTTTCCAGCCCTGCCCTAATATCTGGTTAATCCATGATTCAGAGGCTACAGAAACCTCTGTAGTAGGTAGAGGGCAGAGGAAGGAGAGTGTGGAGCTAGAAGGGGCTGTTTCATAACCATCAGGAAATTCCAGTTGGAATAATAAGACTATTACCTAATCCTTTTTACCCTCAGGATTACCCCCTGTATGCATCAGAAGGGATCACTGAGTTAATCTCAGCTTACTATGAAGGTCATGAGATCTGGTTCAGAAAGAGCACTGGAAAGTTAGAAAGGTCAATGCTTTGCACCCACAGAGATGCCACCCATGGACAGGGTTGTGCTCTCCTCCTAAAGCAAGCTCCTACTGTGTTGGTTCTGTGTTTGCAAAGCCTCTGGCTTTACAATAATGGCTCCTCCCATACCAGCATTCCATCTTACTGTCCTCTATGGGACATCTCTTCCCATTGGTGCTGGGATAACTTGTCAAATACTTGAGAAGCAAAGTAGAAAGAAACCTCACCACACACCAAAGACTAAAGTGAACTCACATGCATTAATAAGCTCAGTGAATGACAAGACCCATTAAAAATGCCACCTTGGCAACATCTGTTTCCATTGAGTGATATTACATGGGCCCATTTTCATTTCTGACCATGTATTTTCTGACTTTACAAGTTCGGTTCCACAGTGTGTACAGACCTCTTCACAAACGTCATGCATTTGACACTCATTTGTTGAGTGTCTACATACAATTCCAGCCAGAAAAGAGCAGGGAGCTCTGTCCTTGGAGATGTACCATCAAATGGAAATGACATATGATAATTAAGCAGACACGCAAATGAGCAGATGGACAGTGTTTTAAGTGTCTTAAAGAAATGAAAAATGAAAACAAGGCTAGCTTAGACCACAACGTGAAGCTGACATACGAAAGATAATGATGAATTAGTTAGGGGCAAGTGCACATATAGAGAATGTTGTGCACATATAGAGAATGTTGCATGGAGAAGGAGCATCTCAGGCAAAGATGCTAGGCTGGAAAGAGCTTGCAGCACGTTTTTTGTTGTTATTGTTTTTACTATTAATTTGGGGTTTTGTGGTGCTGGAGAGCAAAGTTAGGGTTTTGTTCATTGGAAGTATTTGTTTTACCACTGAGTGGCACATCTCTTCTACCCTGTACTTCTGAGGAAAAGGAAAAATATGGAAGCAGTTGGCACATGTAAGCAAGAAGAAGAATATAGACAAAGAGACTGGAGATAAGGGGAGAGTAAAGGGAGGAGGGTCTCCAGGGTCAGCCTAGGCTAAGAAGTGAGTTAAGAGCTAGCCTGGGCAATTTAGTGTCTTGTCTCAAAATAAAAAGCATAGGAGAGATGCAGAACAGCTACTTGGAATGCTTGCCTTGTGGTAGAACACATCAAGCCCTAAGTTCTGGGGCATAAAGGTAAACTGGAGTAAACTTGGGATCCCAGTTTTCTGCCTGTGAAATGGGCAAAATTAAACAAATTGACAGTACACAATCCTGGCAAGCTTACACTGAACTGCTCATATCATTGGAAGCAATCTGTGAAGTACAGCAAGAGCCATAAGGATGTCTCTATCTTATAATATCTTCCTTGAAACTTTGTTTAAGGAAAAGTATTCAAGCAGAAGGCTATAGGATGGCAGTAAAGCAAGGTTTTTGGAGATGCCTAAATATGAAACTACATAGGAATCATTTAGGAAATTGGGGTAATTAGACTCCTGGGTCACCAAGGAGCCATTCAAACAGGGTGCAAATTCAGTAAAAACCTATAAAATATTTACTTTCTGATGTTGAGTGACAGGCAGGGATCACATATGGCACACAGGCCATGATGCCATGAGATTTATGTCAGTGACATGAAGGGATGCCCACAAGCAAAACCTCATCTAATTGGAATATGGGATATATTTTAGTTCGCTTAAAAAAAAAGTTGTTTTCAGCTTATAACAATTTGTTACATCAAGGGCAAGAAGTAAAAAAGGAGGAGCCCAGAGTGGCTGTATTTGCTCTTGGACCTTAGTCAGCTGGCTGGAAAGCTCAGCCTCTGCTGCCACTGATGTGTTTCATCTGGGACATCTACATGGCAGTAAAGGATGGGTATCCCATCCCCCAGGCTTTATAGAACCATTGCATTCTCTCGCCTGCTTCCTCAGGCTAGCTCCTGGCACACTCACCTTCCTGATGCTCAGAATGGCACATGGGTTACCCTTGGTGCCTGCAAGATGGAAACCATGGAAGAGCTCTCCATACCAAGCCAGACTGTACTTTGAATAACTCTCCCATCCTTCCATGTGTGATAGGGACTTAACATTCCAGAATGTGCCGTGGTGAGTCACGTATCTGGGGCTTCCTTCTAGTCTGATGTCCCCCTGCCTGTGATGGTAGGTTCCTTTGTGGATGTAGTAGTCATCTTTCATCTTCCCTTTGTCCCTTGGCTCACAGCAGTGAGCTAACTGGTGAAGGGGTGTGGATAGAAGTGAATATCTCTAGGGTTTTAAAGCACTGCAAGGCCCCATGTGCTAAGCTCCTACTAAACTCAGGCCCTGATGCTCAATGTCAGAGTAATACTGTCAGGGAGACTAAAAGCAGGGTCCTCTGCACTCAGACTTCAATCTGTGTGACTCAGAGGAAATCTCCTAAGCTCTCTGGCCTTGGTAGTGACAGTGATGACATATCTACCTGATGCCTTGCAGGGTACGAGCAGGTTTAAGGAGGCAAGTTCACAAGTGTATCCTTAGCCCTCCCCAATACCTCTCACTACTTTCCAATGTGGCAATAGTATCTTTGGTGAACAGGTGGTGACATGATTCAGAACAGTCGAGCAAATTGTGCTAGACCACCCAGCACGCAAATGAATGGATCCGTGTCCAAAGTCAGATGAACCTTGAAAACAAAGCCCTCGGTGGACCAGCCCTTGCTCCATTTGCAGCTCAGGGACTTAGCAATGTAGACCTATCCTGTAGCTTTCTTACAATACCACTGATTTGTTAAGTTTAATTAGAAATACGTCTCTTACATTTGTACAGAGTGTTTTACGGTTTATAACCATTCCTTTATAGACACATTTGACCCTAAGGGGAAGGCACTTTTAATTGTGTAAGTTTTATGCAGTTTAGTTAAACCAAAAGGAAGCATTTATAGTGACCTATAATTTCAAAATCTGAGTGTGTGTGTGTGTGTGTGCATGCGTGTGTAAACAGTTATACTGAAAACATGTTAAAGAGTTTTCACCATCTTACACTTTTATCTCAAAATTAGCCACCCTATGCCAACCCATTGTTCAACTCAATGCAAGAGATATGCAGAGAGCATTGGACCTAGAGCCTGGAGCAAGTCAGTTGCTTTGCATCAAGCACAACAGGACTGCAGTCTGGTCAGGCGGATTATGCCTGAAATCTCCATTGCTTGGGATGCTGAGGCAGGAGGATGCCAGGTTTAAAATCAGTTTAGGTTATAAAGTTAATTTGTAGTGAGATACTGTCTCAAAAACACATACACAAACAAAACAAAACAAAACTAAAACTAAAACAAAACAACAAAACAACAACAAAAGGTATAATGACTAATCTTAATTGTCAACTTGACTGACTACGTCCAGAATCAAATAAAACCTAAGTACCCGGGTGTACCTCAGAGGTTCCTTGAGTGGATCACCTACATTGGGGAGATACATCCCAAATAATTGATCATCTGCAGTTAGAAGACCCACCTACACCTGGGCTACACCTCTGATGAGAACCTGGATGTAAAAGAAGCCTTTGTTTTTTGCCTGCTCGCCTCCATTACTGCTGTCCAGGTCGTCTCTCCTGTGGCTGAGGCATTCCTTTGCTGGTATTAGAACCTATGGCTTAAGGATCCCATAGGGACCATTGGCCAGTGGCTCTGTAGGAATTCTCTGGGGACTCTACCACCAAATCAGGGCAGCTCAAACATCCACTTTCATGGACAGAATAACTCATGTATTCTTGGCCTGTCTACCAGGAGACAGCCACTGTTAGATTGCTCGGGCTTCAGCCTGCGAGTTGCTCTTATAAATATCCTTTTAATATGTATGTATTCATTCTATCAGGTCTGTTCCTTTAGAGATAACTAATACATAAGGGGGATGGAAATCTAGTTCAGAGGAAGAGTGTGTGCCTAGTACATGCAAATCCATATGTTCAATAATTGGCACTGAGAAAAAGAAAAACTTTGATATCTGTGTTGTGATGTGGGAGAGGGAACATGGGAGATGAAAATCTAATCTCTGTGTGCTGACTTTCCAGGTTCAGGAATAGTTGGATTCATTTGCTAAGCCAACTCTTGCTTGTTCCACCAAGCACCAAGATGTGCCCTGAGGAAGAAGCATTGTGTTCATGGAGCTCTGGATGAGTGGAGGAGTGGCCCCATCTATGGTCGGTTAGTCCTGCTAAGAGCTGGGAAAACTGTCCATGTAGAAACACAGCCTTTACTCAAAGGTAAAAAGAGATCATTTATTTTGGTGTCAAATATAAATGACCAGAACTCCAGAATACAGATAAAGTTTATCTCAAATATTGTGTTCTAACATACTAGCTGTTTCTTGAAGCGATTATACTTACAAAACAAAGTAAAACAATCAGGACATTCTCTAAATACAACTGTGGGGAGACCAGATAGCCAGTTATATCAAGGAGGGGAAATCTCTAAGACAGGTCTGGGTTGCTGTCTGACGACACTATTTGAGGATGGCTGGTGGAAGCTAGTGACCTCCTAGTACATCCCAAGGGGTCTCATGTGAGTCACAAGGACCATGCAGACAGTGAGATAGGTAATGAGTGGCTATAAAGAGGAAGTCCAACATAGATTGGCTCTAATTCTGCAACTTTCCAATGCTACAATCAAAGATGTTTCTAATCAGTCAATCAACCTTATAAAAATCGTCATCATAGATGTGTCTTTTTGTTCTTCTCCTGGCAACTATAGTTGAAAGGAAGGGTTCAAACTCCTGGGCTGGTGTGATGGAGAG
The DNA here is from genome assembly GCF_900095145.1 of Mus pahari. Classification (NCBI taxonomy): domain Eukaryota; kingdom Metazoa; phylum Chordata; class Mammalia; order Rodentia; family Muridae; genus Mus; species Mus pahari. Next base: position 144,460,994 of record NC_034592.1, read on the forward strand.
CCCTGTAGTCTTGTTATCTCTGGCAGGACACAGAGTGGGGTTATCTTCTATAATTTGTAATTCTCTCAGATAAATTACTCCACATTGGGACAGTGTTTTCATATATAGTTTTTTTTAATTCTTATTTATTTTCACGTGCATGGGTGATTGGTCTATATGTGTGTCTGTGTACTGTGTGCATATTTGGTACTGGAAGAGGCCAGAATTGGATCCCCTGTGACTAGAATTACAGACAGCTGTGAACCACCATAAAGAAGCCAGGAACCAAACCAGGATCTCCCAGAAGAGCATTTTTGTAAGCTGAAATTTTTCATCTTATAGCTTGAATACTATCATTGGGAATGTGGTTTGTACAACCTAGCAGAAAATTGTACTGTGTGCATGTTCCACACAATATTTAAGTATTTTCCTATTGTGTTTCTGTTTACTTGATTTGCAAGTTTTTGCCCTTATAAATAATGCAGCAATGGCCTCTATGTAGAACTCTTTCTGCAAGTTCTGATTATTATTATTTTTTCTTTTTGAAAAAAAAATTATGGAACTCTCCTCAGTGCCAGTGCCAGTCAGCCCACCTGCAGAACCTCCTGTCTGATGTGCCAGGCTGGGTTGGTACCTATAGGGAACTTCCCCTATCCTGAGGAGAAGGGAAGGGTATAGAGGGGAAAGGGTTTGTGAGGGTATGACTAAGAAGAGGAGGGAGGGGGTCTGTGATGGGGATGTAAAGTGACTACATAAACTAATTAATCAATGAAGAAAATATAATGTTAATGAAGAGTTAGCTTTGCTGTTTCTTCACCATGCTGGTTATTATTAATCAAAACACAGACTCTTGTAGTATTACAGGTAAAAAAAAAAAACATTTAATTAACTGCAACACTGGACATTTTATTGGGTATTTAAGCATTTTTCTGTGTACGTCTCTCTCTCTCTCTCTCTCTCTCTCTCTCTCTCTCTCTCNTCTCTCTCTCTCTCTCTCTCTCTCTCTCTCTCTCTCTCTCTCTCTCTCTCTCTCTGTGCAGATGAGTGTGCATGTGTGTGTGCAGATGTGTGTGCATGTGTGTGCAGATGTGTGTGCATGTGCGTGCATGTAGGACAGTGGTTGGCATGAGGCATATTCCTCAATTGCACTTCATCTTAATATTTGAGACAGTGACTCACTGAACTTGACGGTAACTGATTCAGCTAAGCTGGCTGGCTAACATTAGAGTTCTAGGAGTGTGTCTTACTCGACTCTACACAGTGCTGGTGTTAAAGATGGGCATCAGTGCTCTAGGACTTCACATGGGTTCTGGGAATCTAACCCTCATTCTCGCATGGTAGACAATTCACCTACTAAGGCAACCCCAAGCCTTGCCCCCTTGACATTTTCATTGCATGGATCTGTTTATGTCACTCGGCAGTTTATCTATCGACATGATCACATTTTAGTGACCACAGCACTTTCTACAGGGGAATTTGTCCTTGGTTCTCATTTTGCCGCAGCTTTTCCTGTAGCCTGTTAACCCATTTGATTTGTGAGTACTGTCAGTACCCATCGCAGACATCCCTTGGCCTTCAGTTTTCCTGAATAGTGAACTTCATAAGCACAATCTTGATGGTGCTTCTGCTTACTTTTAAGGAAATGAGACTCCTGCCTAATAACAGAGCATCCCTTCTTTATTCTCTCTTACTTATTACCTTCATCTATACTTTTGAGTGTCTAATCTATCTATAATTTATATACCAAAAATTCCATTTCCCAAATAATTTATATTATATACTATTTATTAAACACATGCAATTTATTAAGAACTTACACAGTCAGATAAATCTCTAAACACTGTTTCTCCATAGATTGAATTCTTTGGGGGGCTTTAATTATTATAGTGATTATAAATATTTTTATCTCAGAGAAATCTCCTCCTCCTCCTGCCATTTTTTCTAAGTGGTCTGGATTACTCCCCCTGGCTATTATTTCTGATCAATTTTTAAATTGCTTTGTTAAGTTCCAAAAAGAATCACATTAGGCGTTTGATTGCAAATTATATTAAACCTATAAATTAATTTGGGAACAATGGTATCTTCACAGTACTAAATTTGCTAATCCAGCGGCATGATATATGGCTCCATTTATTCCAGTCTTGTTTAATCGTCCTCAATAAAATTTCAGAGGTGTGTATATTTTCAAACAGATTCTGAGCCTTTCTTACTTTATTCATAAGCATTTATATTTTAATTGTGTTTGGGAATATGATATATTTCATTTTATTTTTGTATCACTTACTGCTGGCATGTAACTATTGATTTTTATTTATTTGCTTGGTCCAACTACAAGACTGAAATACATTAGTATTTCTACTAGTTTTTTCTCCTTTTTTTTAAAGTTTGCTTTAGTCTCTTGGGCTTTGAGACTATAAGAACATTTTCCGCTTGAAATAAGAAAGCGCCTTCCCATTGCTGGCTCACTAAGGATTCTGATCAGTAATGAAGGGTGAATTTCTTTTAAATTACTTCCCAGCCTCTCCTGAGAGGATCATATGGTTTTATTCTCTGACCACTAGAAAGAAATATTATACCAGTAGTTTTGTTAGAATCTCACCATATTCTGGGAGAAGCCCAACTTGGATATGGAATCTGATGCTTTGATAACCACACTGAATTCTGAGGCTAACATCAGTCAGCTTGGTAGCTCCTGATTTTAGATTTGGTGTTAATTTGACAGGATCTAGAATCACTTGGGAGATGAGGATGTGGATATCCCCTGTGATAATTGATGTGTGAAGACCATATTAATCAGGTCAATTGCAGTTATGGGAATCCTTGACTGTAGCAAATCAAAGGGGATTGGGCAGCAGCTTCCCCCAGCCCCCACATGTGACTACCAGTGTGATGGAAGAAGTTGCTTCAGGCTCCTGCAGCCTATCCTCTCTGCCATGACGGACTTTGTCTTTGAACCATAATCCAAACCAAGCCTTCCTTTGCTTAGGCTGATTTTTAAAAATTGTTGTTGTTTTAATTTTACTAATTTATGTTCTGTGTGTTCACACAATCCACAGACCAGAGGGCAACTTGTGGCAATTGCTATTCTCACCATCTACCATTTGAGCCCCAGGGAATGAGCAAAGGTGTGAGAGTTGGCAGCAAGAGCCTTATACTGGCCCTTCCTACAGGGTTTGGCAGGTGTTTGACCACAACAGCAGGAAGGAAATCAAGACATTGCTAAACATTAAAGGCTCAATTCCTGACTGTGCCACTTGGGCAGATATGTGACCGTGGTCATGTTATCTGTCTCATAGCCACTGGAAGAAATTATACCTGCCCTGGAGGCTGTGGCAAGAATTTCAAGCTACCCACTGCCAACCTCAAGCTATACAAGTTACAGACATCGGATATTCATGATGACAGCCACTGTTTGCTTTCTGTTTATTTATTACCTTAAGCTTTTAGAACTTCAGGAGTGATTGACCCGAACTTTAATATAGATAGGGGCCGTTTTTACTGAATTATCTTGATACATAAATAGTATTAGCTCTTGCCTTAGTTAAGGTTTTACTGCTGTTAAGAGACACCATGACCAAGGCAACTTGTATAAAGGCAAACGTTTAGTTGGGCTGGCTTACAGTTTCAGAGATTCAGTCCATTTTCATCGTGGTGGGAAGCATGGCAGCTTCCAGGCAGACATGCTCATCAGAGGAGCTGAGAGTTTTACATCTTGATCTTAAATGTAGCCAGAAGAAGACTCTCTTGAGTCCGAGGAGCCTTCAAAGCCCACTTACACGGTAACATACGTCCTCCAAAAAGGCCACATTTATTCCAACAAGGCCAAACCTCCTAATAGTGTCACTTCCTATGGGTCAAGCATACTCACAGGACCACAGCTCTCATTACCACTGAGTGTATGTGTGTCTCTGTGTGTGTGTAGCTCAGTTTTTCCTCAGATCTGAACCTTTAGGATTGAGAGAGATTGGGGTAGCACTCGTCAGCTTCTCCTTGTGCTTCAGCTTCTAGGAAGCCCCAAGCCCCTAGAGAGCATAGGCTGGCAGGAGTATGTAAGTGTGGGAGGTTGCAGAATGATGCTCTTGTTGTTGTGGCCTTGGAATTTGCTTTATGACCACTAACAAGCAGATTAAAATGCTGACATTCTACAGAGAAGAGCAAGGTGCCACCAATCATCCTTTCTAGAGGTACCCAGTTGGACCCTCACCACACCCTCCCAATACCACACTCTCTTTATACAATATGCAGTGGGAGTAAGGGGAAGAAAGTATCTGAGATTATGAAGTATGGGTTTTAAGAAAAGAGGCTTTAAACTTACAGCCACCTCTTTCATAAATCAAGGAAGGAAGGCTCTAAGGCAGCATATGATAGAAGAGGAGCGGCATCTGCAAGAAGAGAAGATAGAACTCTTGGACCCCAGAGAAGACACCTTTTGGTTCTCATGGAGGCTCTAGAAATGACGAAAGTAAAAGCAGGCCATGGTTCTTTCCACAAGCAAAGAGGGCAGTATAGAAACACTAGAGAAAACAAAGAGAGATGGCGTAACCAACCCTTCCCTCTTTCTGGGGAAACGGTGGTCATGATATATCTTCTACGGTTGTCTCCAGTCTGAGTTTGTATTGTATCAGCAGCAATGTCCCTTTGAGCCTGCCGTGGCATGTCTGAAGTTTTTGTCACTGATCTTTAAAATCTGTCGATTCTATTCTTTCATGTTGGATGGGATGGGGATTTGAGTTTTTATTGGCTAACCTTGCCACGCTCCCTTAAGATTTATGGACGATTTCACCTGACTATAGAGCAGGGCAGCAGTGAGGAAGAGATTGTATTCATAATAATATTCACTCGGAAGGTAGTTCAATGCCCTGAGCCAAATTATGCCACATCTGCTCCCTGACAAACACACACCATCACATTACAGATGGTTCAGCAAAGCTTATAGCAATGATAAAAAAAAAAAAAAGAAAAAGAAAAAGAAAAAAGAAAAGGTCCTAGGGGATAGTGAGACGATCTTGTCCTATTTTCGAAGACACTTAAGTATTTTTTGTCTTTCTCACTCTGGTCTGATGCAGACTTGTTCTCTAGAACGAAAGACCTTTCGACACTGACCCTAATGTCCTCTTTGAGAAAAGAGACCCCTGAAGATGCTATCTTTAGGGTTTCAGGACTCTCCCCCACCCTTTCTTTCTGAACTAGCAAGGCCTCCTTCTTATGTTCCTTGACCTTCTAGAAGAGAAAAGGATCTAAATGGCATGTGTCTCTACCTTGCCTGGGCCTCTGGACAGAACCCAGAGGAAGAGCAATTCCCATCCTCTGCACTCTATCCCCACCACCAGGGACCATCATAGCTATTCAGAGAGGACCACGGATAACGGCACAGCAACAAGCATCCCACCTTCCCAAAGACATCAGATCTTCTATGTTAAGCACAGTACTAGAGAAATGCTCTTATGATAGGATCCATCATGCACAAGGAACAAAATTAGTCCACGTTTAAAAATGTCTTTCCAGGTCCGAGATTCCATTCTAATTTATGTTCATCAAAGGCTCTATCAGTGTCTGTACTAGGCACAGGCCTTACTGAAGCTCTGGGGGTGGGGTGATGTGATACAATCTCCCTTTAATGGAAAAAAAAGAAGTAGAGGCACAGAGAGGTGAGGTAATACATCCCTGGTCATCCAGCTAGCAAATGTCCCACTTGAAATAAAAACCAGATTCTCTTTGGCTCTAAGGCCCATATCCTTTTCACTAAATCCTAATGACTACTCTCACTTCATTGAGCTCAGCAATTTGAATTCCTCCATTTTATCCCTCTGGAGAAAAGAGAGAACTAGACACATATCATTTCAAGTAGAAACCCATAAATATGTAAATAAAATATAGCGTGCAATCAGCCCTCAGGTGAAGGGAACAGAAGGAGAGCCCTTCAAATCAGCTGCAGAGCAGTCGATTCCGACCACATGGGTGCAGTGAATTTCCACTTGGGGAATTGGAACTTTGCTGGACTACGGTGAAGTGTGCTCTCAGGCAAGTGGGTCTTTGATTTACAGGAACTAGTAATCACGTTAGGGTGGTACAATCATTCGGCTTACTGTATGGATTGGTGAACCTTTAACAGGGGTGTGAAGAGAGCTGCTTGGGGTCTGGCTTCAGCTGGGATTTGAGAAGGGAGGGAGAGATTTCAAGAGGAGAAGAGACACAACTTTAGGTTTGATTGCTCTGATTTTGAGAAAAAGAGAAGTGCTGGCAGACACAAAACCAAGGCCTACATGTGGCTGTTGTGTGGAAGCAGATCTTGAATGACATGTGGTGGAGTCTTTTCTGTGTGGTGCTGTTAAAACGGATACCTACAGAAGAGCTGCCAAGCCAGGCTGAGTCAATATGGTACCTCTTGTTTTTCCCAATTAATGACTTGGGTAACATTTCTCTGTGCCATTGTCTTCAGGGTTCTTTTTAAAAACTCCAAATGATCCACGCAAGAGCTTACCTCCTAGTCATACTTTTTTCTTTTTTTGATATAAGATGTTGCTACATAGCCCAGGCTGGCCTTCAACTCAAGACTTCCTCGCCACAGTCTCTATCATGCTGGAGTTACAGATATGTCCCACAATGGCTAACTGCCTGTACTTGGAGCCTAAAGGGTGTGAGCCCCAAGATGAATTGTGTAGCAATTAAGTTATCAATGAGTAGGTAGAGAAAATAGTAATAGCTCAGTTGCTTCCCTGGGGAAATGGTCTGTGAGGACAGTGTAGCCTTCCCTTTAAAGTTAAGGTTCAAAGTAAGCTGTCTATTGTCGAGTATCCCTAACTTCCCATCTCTACGTAGATGTCTGCTGTGTGCAATATGCTAGAGGAAACCACCCAATGGTCTAGACAAGAAGGCTGCCCAGAATGTAGACTGCACTGTGAGCATCACGATCAGAAATGGTACTCTCCATGAGAGGACAAAGACCAAGAGCACATGACCCACAATCTCGATGGGTGCTCATGCTGAAAACAAACAGGCTAGTCTTCTTGTCTGTATGCAACAACTCACAATAATACCATGCATAACACCATCAACAGAAAGTGATTTGTTTCATTACAGGCATCTAAAGAGCATTTTGAGCTTTTCAAAACACTTTGATATACATCATTGTCTTTGCCCCTAGGCCCTTATCTCAGGGAGGATGATGAATGATTAAAATGAGATAAAGGATCAAAATTATGAATTAAAAATGAATGAAGCTTCTTAAGGGGACAGCATGAAGATGGAGAGAATTAAAAACTGATGTCAGTGCTAAGGAGGCCCCTACCTTAATGTCCAGGTGAAGTTGGGAGAGTCTTCATGGACTGAGCTCAGTTTTCTTCAGCTCCAGATGAATATATCCCCATTGGCTGCTATTCATCTTCCCCTAACCACATCCTATTCACTCCTATAGCCATCTTCAGCACTTCCCATCTCAGAATACAGTTCTCCCTCTCATGTCTCAGTCGCCTATACCACAAGCTGGAGCTGTCACCTTAGACCCCCTTCTCTCATCCCCACATTTATAGTTCCCCGTGAATCTGTCTATGGTATAACTAGCTAAAAGTGTGCTCTGGGCCCCTGACTCATTGGTCTGGGACACTCTTCAGCTGAACTCCTAAATGTTCCACCCTCAAGAGTAAGTCTCAGCCTTACTATGCCAAGGATCCATCAGGTCTTGACTTGTTATATGCAATAGAACAAGAATATACCCTTACTTGCCCTCACTGACTTGGTTGCCCTGATATCTTTTTGAAGCTTAGTTTTACCTACCCATGGCTAAGCTTCTCCCCTCCCTGTCCTTTCTTGTCCTTTCCAAGCCAGCCTCTTCTACCACTGCCTAAAGCAGAGTTTGGCTCACAGAAGAGAATGAGTAACTATTTGGTATAAAGGACAAACACAGACATTCATTTTTAGCTTGTCTCCATAGTTACTTCCCAACCCTATACTTGAGAGGACACTTGTGTGCAAAGGAACCGCCCCCAACCCAGGACTAGAGACTCCATCAAACCAGTGGCAGGGAGATCCTTAGAGTCAATAGACTTGGCTCTGAGCACTTACACACTCTGTAGCCTTGAGCCAATTACCTGAGTCTCAGTATTCCCCTTGTCTACCTCTCAGAACGGACTTACAGATGAAGTCACACAGTCAGTGGGTCTGCCCCCAGAGGGCAAGCCAATGTACCACAGTTTACATGTGGCTCTGTGTGAATCAGGACTTCTGATTGCTAGCCCTCATTCTTGTACTTTCTGATTCATTGCATATAGAGAGTAGGACTAGGTCTACTTAATTCTTAACTAATTAACAACTTCATCCTTTTGGGTTACTGTGACACAGTATTATAGAATAGGTTATTTATAAACAACAGAACCTTTGTTTGTACAGTGCTCGGAAAGGCCTGACTGCTGGCTCATAGACCAGTCTTCTCCTTGTACCCTCACATGGTGAATGGGCAAGAGAGAATTCTGGGGTCTCTTTCACATGGTACAAATCTACCTATAACCAAGTCACTCCAAAGGCCCCATCTCCTATACCATCCTAGGGAGACCTAGGGTTCAAGCTAAGAACTGAGGTAGCAAAAGTGTCCAGTCTCTAGCAACACTGATGCTCCTGGTCCAGGAAACACTGCTCCAGATGCCTCTATGGACATTGCTCACCCCATCCTCACAAACCACACTATTTTAACACTCAAACTTCATTTTTATATCTTACCCATTTAAAAAAAATTTCTAGAATCTCTACCAAGTCTGTAAATTCCTCTGGGCAGAAATTATACTTTCCACACTCTGCACACCCTCATTTTCTGTTTTGCAAAATAATGAGTACATTTCCAGTGTGATTAATAATAGAATAGGGAGAGGGGAGAAAACTCCCAATACCAACGGTAATAAAGAGCATCTACAAATGGATATCAGCCCTGGATTCTCTGAAAAATTAATTATGAAGCAAAGAACATTCCACCATCAGTGGTGATGGGAAAAAAGATTATTTTCTTTATGACATGTTTTGTAGAATGTAGGCTATTCAAGATTTAAGCCTAACTTACTTAAACACCAACATTTCTGGAAATACAAAACCACAAACAACATTTCAACTCATAATTTTTATAGTGATAGACAGACCACTGTGTCTGTCACATGTAAAGTCCTTTCTACAGTCATGGCAACTGTCTGCAATAGGTTATAAATTTTTATTGAGACGATCATCTTGCGATTGAATTTCTAACTGCATTATATGATCATGAGCAGATAAGCCCACAGGGGCTTTGAAAGTGCTTTGAATATCATTTCTAAAGATCAGAACCCCTCCAAACCCTTACATTTACCTTGTGGAAAAAAGGGAAGTCTCGTCAACAGGTTCAAATCAATTATTTTTATGGATGACTATTACAGTGCAGAGCTGAGTTAAGGTATTACCCGGCTTACTAATGTACCCTTATGTCCCCTGGAAGCAGTCAGCTTTGTAATCAGGTTTCATGAGGAATTTTACCAAAGACCAGTTTAGAGAAGTTGCTGGGAAAATGGACTCTCTGTTCATCATAGTTGTTCAATAACTTTCCAAGGAGTAAGTCTGAGCCATGAGATGTTGGAGCCCCCTTGGCTTCTACACTATCAGCTGCACTCCTGAGGTGCCTAAGATTGGCCACTGTCAACACCACCACAACTGGAAATGCAAGTTTTCTCCCAAACAATTGGTCTATGAGAGAGCAATGTAAGTACAGAGCACATGCTATATCTGCTCGTCTGTGACTGGGCTTACCAAAGACAGAAGTGAAGTAAAAAAACCTAAGCCACACAGAAACACACACACACACACACACACACACACACACACACACACACACACACACACCACCTGACTAATTCCTCAGTTCACCACTGTTGTAAGACACATCCATTTCTACCTGGTTGTTCCTTTCCATCTATTTCAGATGGCTTTTTCCTGCTATCCAGTTACTTACAGGCTGCAACCCCCTACCACTTGTATAAAAGCAAATATCAAGCTATTCCTGAGATTGGCTATCTGCGTTACAGTGTTCTGCATGTTCTGATCCACTTGATGTCTAAAATTGTGCTCTCCTGCTTGTGTGTCACTAAGGGTACAGGGGGTACCTCTACACTTACTTTTCCTCCTAAGCCCTGTGGTCCTTATTGCATGATACACCAAAGGCCAACAAGTTTAGGGGCACAGCTGTCAAATTATAACAGACCTGATGCAACATATTCAGTTGTGTTCCATGTTGCTGCACCTACAGATTCTTCACTTCCACCTCAGAAACATCTTTGGTGCATTTTCCCTCAGAAGTCTGTGCTGCATGCTTCACTAAGCTCCATACCACAGCAGCACAGCAGCCCTGAGCTCCCGTTATCAGCAGCCTACACCTCTCTATTCATCACAGAGTAAGGAAAGATCCGGAGCTCTGAAACCCAAAACCCAAGTCCAGAACCTGACTATACCACTGGACAATTCAACAAGCTTGTATAAAGTTAGAAAACACTGTCCCTCTCCCTTTTTGTATACATGGAACAAGCGTACTTTCAGGAAATGGTACTTGAGGATAAGAAGATCATGTGAGTTTTAGAAAAATGAACATCAGTTTCCCTTAATTTCATAACTTCCATTCAGAGATCCAATCTTAGTCAACAAGCAAAGCCAAAAGGCCTCAGGGATACAGTTGTACACACCCTAGTCACACCCACAGCCAGCTTAACCAGGAATAGCTAGGAAACAACTGGAGCCAGAGCCCTCGGTTAAAGGAGAATCCAGAGGCCCCTAGTGCCAAGTCAGACTCTTAAGCAAAAACCAGCATCCCATAGAGTATTTGGAGTTAGGTAGTTCTCAGGGACCAAGACAATTTCAGAATCAACTCTGAAAAACTGTCAGAGCCAGAAAGCTGTAAAGAAATAGCTGGAGGTCAGAGACAAAACTAGAACCAGGAACCACCAGAGCAATGATGGAGCCAATATCCCATCATGATGTTTCAGCATGATGAGCATCTCCATGAACCAACCAGAGGCAGAAGGTTCTCAGAATCACAGCCAGAACTGACAGTGTCTCTCAAGTCTGAGCAAGCCCTTGTCTTTCCGTAAACGGAAGCAAGCAGATACACACCAACGAAACCAGGAATGACCTGTGCCCAAAAGGCAAGAGGAGGGGAGTCAGAAGAACAGCATCCTTACCCGCACACTTGGTCCTGGTAGTTAGGGGCGGTCCTGGTGGTCCTGTGCCCCCCTCGCCTGGTCGTGTGAGCAGCACCCGGATCTCATACTCCACATCGGGGTCCAGATGCCAGAGCTTGTAGTTGGGAGAGTCCACGATGTGGGTCTCGGCCCAGGTGCCCGTGGTCGTGCGGTATTCTACCTCCTTCAGTATGATGGGACCGTCCCCAATAATGGAGTTGGCATTTGGTTTAATCCACAAGTAGGTGGCACCCACGGCCAGTAGTTCCGGGGGAGCAATGGGCGTGGGAGGCTCTGAAAGAAAGCAGGCAAGCAAAGGAATTTCAGCCTTAAATGGCACCTTGAGATGGATCCACGGGACCCACATAGCAAAAGGAAAGAATTGACTCCTGAAAGTTGTCCCTGACCTCCACTTGTATTATGTGACACATTCGTGTGTGTGTGTGTGTGTGTGTGTGTGTGTGTGCGCGTGCGAATGCGTGCCTGTATGGTGTATGTGTATGTGTGTGCATGTTTCCGTTTAGTGTTACTTGTGTGAATATGTGTTTAGGGGTGACTGGTTGAGCCTTCATTACCTCTCAGGGGCTGATTCTCCCTCTCTCAGCAGCCACTCCTTGTAGCTCTTTATTTAGGGGTGGAGCCTTGTAAGACTTTTCCCATCTACTGTGGTATTGTCATTATGTCGGTCTTGTCTAAGGACCATGCTACTGAAATTTCATGGGTACAGCTGTCTCATATAGAGAAGACATCATCTCACATCATATGCCCACAACCTGTGGCTCTTTCACCTCCTCTTCCAAGTTCTAGTCTTAGCCTTAGTTATAGAGTTTGTTTTATAGATAGATATACCAATAGGGTTGCATTGCTTTCTGAATTTTGCCAATCATGGGTATGCTGGTTTGCTTTGTGTCAACTTGACATAAGCGAGAGTCAACAGAGAGGAGGAATCCTCAATTAAGAAAATGCCACCATTAAAATCAGGCTGCAGGCAAGCCTGTGGGATATTTACTTAATTAGTGTTTGCTGAGGGAGAGCTCAGTCCAATGGGGGTGGGGCCAGTCCTGGGCTGGTGGTCCTGGGTTCTAAAAGAAAGCAGACTGAGCAAGCCATGAGAGCAAGCCACTAAGCAGCACATGTCCGTGGTCTCTGCATCAGCTCCTGCCTCCCGGTTCCTGCCTTGAGTTCCTGTCCTGACTTTCTTCAATGATGAACTACAATGTGCAAGTGTAAGCCAAATAAGCCCTTTTCTCCATAGGTTGCTTTGATCATGGTGTTTCATCATAGCAAGAGTAACTGATCAGCTCCATCTACTGCAAAAAGAATTCTCTTTGATAGGGTGTGAGAGCAACATGTAACATGTATCTGAGGGCATAAAGCTAAGTAGGTCGAAGAGAGTTAAGCACTAGATTGGTCTAGAAATGCAGCTGTAGTAGAGTCTCCTCTGAAGTTCATAATCTCACCAGCCATAATTGCTAAATAGGTTTACAATACCAGCCATAAATTCCCTCCTATTAAGGAGCCTTAAGTCCAATTAGACAGCTAATAGTTAAGCCTAAGATTTCATTGACACTATTGCCCCACATCTTGCCATGCTGGTAATTGTCATGATAGGTAGCTGGGTGAAAACAACTGATTGCTTTTCTACGGGTGCATCTTGCAGGGAACCTCTGGAAGCTCTGAGAACTCATTCTCAAAGAGGTGGCTTCTGGTTAGTTCCCCTGCAGATCCCATACACTATTCGCAGAAATCCTCTGCAGATGATGATATCAACACAGATAGGAAAGAGGATAAGGCAACAAAAATTCAGCTTGCCCCTCACCTTGATAGGTTCCTACAAGCAAAGAGTGGCCTTGGCCAATAGGAGCCCAGCAATAATCAAGAGCCAAAGGAGAGGTCATGCCAAGTTACCAGCTAACTGGTCTGTGCGGCACCTTCCATAGGCAATATATACTTAATCAAACAGACCTAACCAAACTCACAGCACAGTGAAATAGAATGAAATCCACAACCTCCACGAATGTTGGCCTTCATATGTAGGCCAGGCTGGCCTCAAATGCCAGATTCTCTTGCCTTGTCTGGCCAAATTTAGGACTGACCAGTATGCCTCACCATGCTTTACCAAGTGGCCATTTGTTTCTGAAAATACTTTATTTTCTGAAAACTATTTTATTTGGATAACTTAGTGGGTAGCAACATTTGTTTGCTCTTGAAGGGGACCTGAGACCCAGTCCCAGCACCCACATGGTGGCTTATTACCATCTGTAACTCCAGTTCCAGGGCTCTGACACCTTTGCTTAACATCCATGGACACCAGGCACACAAGTGGTACACAAACACACACTCAGGTTAAACATTCATACACATAAAATAAAATGAACAAATCTTTTAAATTTAAATATTATACTTATTAATCACCCATGCATAGTATTTCTACAGGACTTCCACAAGATCAAGCAGAACCCCATCATGGTTAGGGAACATACCAACCCTCTCTGAGGAATATGATATCCACAGGGAGAGTGAGAATCATTTTTTTTTTTTCAGGGATGTGGACTCTGAGATGATCCAAAGGATTTAATTTTTGATTGTGCATAAGGGTGTAAATAATTACATGTGTATGCAGGTTCCTGCAATGCCCAGAAGAGAATATTAGACCTCCTAGGCTTGGAGCTACAGATAACAGTGAGGTACCTGGTCTGGGCACTGAGAGCCAAACACTTGCTTTCCACAAGAACAAGAAGTACTCTTAACCACTGAACTCTCTCCAGCACCTCCATCCCCATTTTGTTTGTTCAGTTTTGATTTTTTTGTTTTTTTAAAAACAAACTTGGTCTGTTCGTCATTTTTTATCTGTGACAAACACAGACGTGGAACCACAGTCACAGAAGGAAAGAAAGAGAAAGCACGTCCTTTCTTAGCAGCCGATGTAACAGCCTTGGACATTTCTGCAGATGCCAATCCAGTTCTTATTCATAGACTTACATCATTTCCTCTAGTTTCGGTGACACACAGGCCCGACATAGATGTGTTTTGCTTCCCTCACATTAGCATCCTCATAGTTTCGGTTATGGGATACAGGGGGCTTACTGTCTTTTCTAGGTACTGAATAATTACCAAGTTATTATCCTAATTACTCTCCCATTGCTGGACACTTGGGCTGTTTCAAGTTCCTCTATGGTAAATAATTCTGCCACGGACATCTCTATGCAAATTATTCCAGGCCTTCCTGTGTGGGTCTGGTAGTGTTTCACGACCAAAGGCCAGGAGTGGGGTCATCTGACAAGGGGCATGTCTAAGTCCTTGAATCCTCCAGCAGAACGCTGAGGTGATAGGATGAGAAGTCAGATGCAGATTTATTTAAGCACTCCTTAGCACTGAGAGTCTCTGGGTTCTTAGATGAACAAGTGAAGGCCTGAGTTTAGTACGGGACTCAGGTGGAGACTTTGGAATAGAGGAGGGCTCAGTGTGTGTGTGTGTGTGTGTGTGTGTGTGTGTGTGTGTGTGTGTGTGTGGTGCGTGTTTCTTTTAATTAATTACCTAGCATTAAAAGGTCCTCCCGAAGCAGAACCATCTACTCTGAAACAGGGGTGGACAATGCAGTCTCAGTGTGACTCTAAGCTCATCTGGAGGGACAACTTCAGATTGCCTCTATTATTGCTCAACATTTGGTCAGAGAAAGGAATTAAGCAGATTAGTCAAGCTAGGTGCTTTTCTTTACAAAGCCAGGGGGGTTATTACTTAAGACCTTGTTATCTCAAAGGTGTTTGCAAATTGATTTGGGGATAATTTGTTCCAGGTAGAGAAGTTAAGTTGGCAGGCAGATAATTTCTGGGCTCATCCTTTGTGCATTTTAAATATATAGAGCCTCCGACTGCCATTATCGACCCCCAGGAACTCCCATCAGTCTCCAGTGAGGCCTCAAGGGTGATATTCTGTAGCTCTGTGATGACTCTGCCTAATTCTTTAATATAATTATTCACAGACCGGCTCTGGACAGGACAAAGAGCAACCCACCCCGACTCTGTGGGGGCTGAGCAGTGGCTGCATTAAGCTCTCCCATCGACTTTCTCCCATGCTCGGCTGCCATCCTGTTTCAGGCATTAGCAGTTTTCAATTTCTGACCACCAGAAAGAAAATACAGTATTAATCTTTCCAAACATTTACTCTATTTTCATGTATTTCTAATGGTAGGTGGAAATACAATAACAAACATCTTCTTGAGTGTATAAATGTCCCCATCTCCAATGGCAGGTCCACAAGTTCATGTGCCGTCTAGACAGTGTGGCATACCCGCATCTCTCTTTCTCCTCCAAAATAGATCAGGTAAATTCAGCATAGTGTTTTCTGATGTTTAAGTATCTTATAGCATTAGTTAATTGCTTTCAGTTTTTATATTTTGATTTTCCCCTTTTTTGTGATATGCTGGTTTAAAACAGAGGCATGTATGCAAGTGTCAAAGGGAGAAAGAGGCAGGGATGAGAGACTGGACTTTCTTATTAACAAACAATATGTCATTTTAAATGAGTAAAAACATTTGCATTGATTCTTATCAGGAGTTTCTTCTATATCTAAGATGAACTCTCCAGAAAGACCATGCAAGAGATGCACATGGACATCCAGTCCAGCTTGGATGTAGCCATCCTAAGATCTCAGAGACATCCAGAGGAATAATGAGTTTCAAGGGACACTACGGATATATTTAAAAGAAACGGGGCAGGTGGAGCATTAGAACTCAGCTCCAGATTCTTACCCCTTCCTGTCTCATTTTTATATTTTAGACATTTATGCAATTAAGCAGAAGTGTCATTAAAAATGAGCATACTAGGGGTGTTTAATTTTGAGTAATACAGGGACCCTAAAACTCCAATAAGAAACTAGGTATTCTTCAGAGAAATGTGGGAAAGTGCACTGCCCAGAGTCCTATGCATTATATCAGAAATTTGCGAATCCTTCTGTAATAGTTAATCTTCCTCAGCAACTTAAGTGGATTTAGAATCACACGGGAAATGAGACATACTTCTGGGCATATCTAGCTGCAGGTTTCCAGAGAGGTTTGGCTGAGGGAAGACCTGCCATGAATGTGACTGACATGATGTCATGGTTTGGGGTCCTGGGACTTATTAAGAAGGGTAGGGGGAGGAAAGTAGTTAGGCAGCAGAAGAATTCCTATGCCGCTACTCCCTGAGGACAGATGCAATGTGACCAGCTGCCTCCTGCTCCACCACCATGTCTTTCCTGTTCTGATTGACAACAAGCCCCTAAACAAAAGGCAAAATAAACCTTACCACTTGTCAGTTGTTTTGTCAAGCCTTTTGCCACAGCAAACAAATAAATAAATAAATAAATGAAAAACAAAACAAAACAAAACTTCTGAAACCCAAGTATAAGTCTATGCATTGAATACAGGAGTTATCAGAGAATTTACTCGTCAACCACATGCCCATCTCTTACACTTTGATGACACTCTAGACTACCCAATGTTGCAGGGTCAGGGGCTTGGAACATCACCAGAAGCGGGATTACAGTTTACCATTTCTAGTTTCCCAGGTGCCCAACCTCTGGGTGAAAACAAAGTATGCAAAGGTTTCTATAGAACAAGAATGAGTAAATGTCTAGGTCCCATGAAAATGACGCAGGCAACACAATCACATCTAAAGCACAAAGACATTCGGTTGATCCATAACCCAGAATGTAGACTTCTACAAATGCATGCTTCCAGGGCTAGAGATGTAGCTCAGTTGTTACATGTTTATCTAACACAGAGCCCAGACTTTAAGCCCCAACATTCTATTAAATACTGAATATAATAGACCATACCTACATAATCAAGAGGTAGAGGCAAAAGGGCCAGAAGTTTAAGGTCATCTTTAGATACATAATGAGTTCAAGACCAATTTGAGATGCATGAGACCCCATTACTAAAAATTACAAAAAAAAGTTTTTAAATCTAGCTCTCTTCCCACCAAGGACTCCACTAAGGTCTTGAGATGAGCAACTTGGCAGGTAGACATTCCCTATGAGAGAAATCCCAACTTCTACAGACCTGTGTATGCATCTCACTGCTAGTTAAAACGGCCTATACATGGGATCCAGCAGTGGAGATAAACATAGACATTGTGACATGGAATTGGAGAGTATCATAGCTGAGAAAAGCAGCAATGACCAACTGTGGTGTGGGTCATACTGCAGGGGACAGCCTGTGAAGGGAAGCCTATTGATCAGGTAATGTCTTCCTCCAGGGGAAGTTTAAGGGGGAGGAACCGTTGCAGTCAGACATTCCTGGGGGTCTCCTAAATCTGTATTGCTTAGGCACAAGTCACCAAGGCTAGTCCAGTCAACAGCTAAAGCTGTGTATTTCTAGCCCTCATTCTACAAACATTGCTGAGATGCTGGAGTATTCTATGTGTTGATTCAGACAATTAAATCATGGAAATGAGAATAGTATTCCCTCTAGTGGGCCGACTGGCTGGAAGGGGCCATAAGGAAAACTTCCGGAGTTTGGAAAATTTCTGTGCCTTGGATATGGTTACATAACTGTCCTAGTTTGCTTTCTATTGCTGTGATAAAGACTATGACAAAAAAAATGGGGGAAGAAAAAAATGATTTTACCTTGAAAGTTCTAGACCATCACTGAGGGCAAAAGCTCTAGGAAGGAACCATAAAGGGAAGCTGCTTCCTGGCTTGCTCCCAGTGCCTCACTCTGCCTTTTTTTTTTTTTTTTTTTTATAGAAGCCAGGACCATCTATACAGAAATGGCACCACCGTGGGCTAGGCCCTCCGACACCAATCATTAGCCAAGAACATGCCCTAGAGGCATGCCCACAGACCAACCTGATGGAGGCATGTTCTCAGTGGAGGATCTCTCTTTCCAGATGACCCTAGCTTGTGTCAAGCTGACAAATTGCTAACCAGCACAGTAACCCTCATCAAAACAGACTTTAAAATACAGCCATCTCTGTGTATGGAAATGGCCTCTTTAAGCACTAGAAAAAAAAGACCGGCAGACAAGATGACTCATCCAGTCAAGGCCTGATGACTTGAGTTCGATCTACAGAATTCATGTAATAATGATAAATACCACATCTCAGTTCTGTAATCCCTGAACTCCTGTAGCAAGATGGGAGGCAGACAGAGGAAAATCACTTGAATGCTCTTGGGCCAGCCTGGAGGATGCAGCTCAGCAATGCAGCAGCAAAAGGGAGCCTGACTCAACAAGGTGGAGGGGGAAACAGATGCCTCAAGTTGTCTTCTGAATTCCACATATGTAAACACACAGGGAGATGAATATATTTATAAATCATGAAAAACAAACAAAAATATTACTATTCCTGGTCAATAAAGGAGAAAGAATGTTTACAGGGAGACTCGTAGCTAAATTTATTTGGAGGGAATTCCAAGAGATTTATAGGAGATAAGGCACAGCACCTAAGAATACATACTGTGCTTTCAGAGGACCTGAATTCAATGCCCAGCGCTCATGTTGGGGAGCTTGCAATCACTTGTAACTTCAGCTCCAGGGATCTGGCAACTCTGGGTTCTAAAGGCATCTGAACTCATGTGCACAAAAACATATATAGAAGAAAACACACATAATTAAAATAAGAAATTACTATTAAAAAGAGGTGAGCTTCCAATCCTGTGTCATTTATCCCTAAGCAATTCTATCCTTGCCGTCAGATCTTGACTCTCTAAAGCATTCCCCGGTGCTCAGCTGCTTGGACCCAGTGAACTCCAATCCAGGAGCTCTCCCATGTATAACACAATCAACCCCTCTCTGATCCCCAGCATGCTCTATGCAAAGACAAGTGATTGACACATGATGGCATCTCTGCCCACAAAGTTTGAAACCAGATCAAGGGGGAAGAAAAGCCTGCTGTTAGGGAGCTACAGCCTGACTTGGAAAATGGCATTGGTCCCCTCTGGTTAGACATCAAAGTCTACTGAGGAAAAAGATGTTGTGAGACACCCACAAACCCTGGGCTACAGCTGCCCTCAAGATGCCAAAGCTCTCCTTCAGTGTGTAGATGGTGTTGTGACCCCCTTAATGTAATTCAGCCTCATCCTCAGGCAGCAATCTTCAGACCAATTCTGTCTTTCTTTTCCCTGCTGTGAGCACTTGTAACAGTTTGACTCCCAGAAATTCCTACAGAGAGCAAAAGTGCTTCAAATAGCTGAAGATGGATCAGTGTATACATGCATTGTCTGTTTTGGACAAAAATCAAGTGTTCTGAAGAAAACTGAATGTCACTAAGAAGTGCAGGCAACTGTGATATGGTTCAGGTAGGGATAACATGGCCTCCAGCACATGCCATTGCCTTCTTTACTCTACCAGAGCTCTCATTTAACTTCGATTTACTGGTCATATGGTCTTAGGGGTACCGCTTCATAGGTTTAACAGCACGTACACATATATACCTAGGGAGATAAGTTGTTGTACTATTATCCCTTTCATACCTTTATGTATGCTATTCACATCAGCTAAGGTGTCTTTCCTCTTACCCTTAACTGAGCCATGTATCCTCTCTGTTTTTCAAACTTGCTATAAAACAACTTTTATTGCAGAGACCACTGACCCATCTGCAAAGATGCTCAAGGTCACTGTAGTAATTGCACTGATACTTAGGCAAATCTGCTGCATAAAATAGTGCATTAAGGACCAAAAGATGAAGGGGAGTTAGCCAGCAGCCAGAGTCCCAACGGGAGCTAGCCTGTAGCCAGAGCCCCAAGAGGAGCTAGCCTGCATCTTTTTTGCCCTGCATTCACTAGTCATGTACATGACTCTAAACAGTTCACCTGATCTTTGTGGGGTTTGATTTTCTCACCTCAAGAATGGAAAATTGAATTATGACTTAAATTGCAGAAATACTGATGTTTTCTAGGTAAGATCACAGGGATTCCACGATCTTCCCTGCCTTTCAGAGCCAGCAGTGGGCCTGATTTCTCATGCTCACCCTGGCTGGGGTCCGTGCAGTCTCTGACGACAGTCAGATGACTTACAACATACCAACAGGCGACACTGGAATTATTCTTTGTCCCTCATCTTGAACTTTTGACATGAAGATAAAATACCGAGCAAAAGAACTCAAGGGGAGAGATGTATTTTAGATCAGGATTATGGATATGACATCATGGCAGGGAAGCCATGGGAAAGCAGATATACTCCTATTATATTAACAACCAGAAGGCAATATGGGGGCAGGTGGGAGACAGGGGAAGGAAAGAGAGAGAATATGGGGACAGGTGGGAGAGAGAGAGAGAGAGAGAGAGAGAGAGAGAGAGAGAGAGAGAGAGAGAGAATATGAATATTACTATCTCTCTTTGTCTTGTTTTCACATGTCGGTCTCTACACAATACAGATGATGCCACTCACTTTCAATGTAGGGCTCCCTCTGTAGTTAAACCTCCCTGGAAATGTGGAAAAGCCATACAAATGCATCCTGATCTGTGCTTTACCAATCAGATCAACACAGGGTCACAGTTGAGTAATTACTTGCTGTCTTAGCTGAGTTGTGACAAAACACACATATCAGTACTCGGAAGGCTGAGGCAGGAGGATAGTGGGTTCTAGGCTGGTGTGAATTACCTAGTGAAAACCTGTCTACAGCAAGTTTAAAAGTGAAGACTTAAGCATTTAAGATCTTGTTTAAGTGGGTAAGAAAGTAGTTAACAAATTCTCCTTAAAGAAAAGGTCAGTATAGTGACATGAAGGCGCAGACGTCAGGAGGGACATTGCAGAGAGCCAGGTGTGGGAGAGGAACAAAGGAACAAACAAACAAATTTGATACGACGGTTTGTGCCTAGCCTAGCCATTTGATAATTTGCTATGCCATGTCCTGTTGCTATCACTGGGATGTCTTCCCTTTTCTGAAGGGAAACAGAAGAGGAGTGGATCTGGAGGAGAGAGGAGGTCAGGCCGAAGGGTACTGGGAGGAGTGAAGGTGGAGGCAGGGGAAAGTGTGGTCTGGATGTAATACATGAGAGAAGAATAAATTAAAAAACTGGAATGAAACAGTATTCACGAACACAGATGAAGAAAACTTTAAACAAGGTCTCTGGTTTTCAGCCTGTGAAGAACACAGAGGGATCCAGACAGAGCCAACCAGAAGTCTTGAGCGTAGGCTCACAGAGGCGTGTCCTGGAAATATATACCTAAGGAAAAATCCCAAGTATCTAGGGAGAAAAAAACACAGATATGCACTGAAAACAAAACAGAAAACAATCACCACACTGTGTCTGTTCAATTTGAAACGATGATTTTTGTCAAAATGACAAAAATAACTCATGCTAGCAGTAAGAGGTGTACAGACTGGACAGTCGTAGACACCTGCCAGTATACTTGGGACACTGAAAATACTATTGAGTTTTAGTATCATAGCAATTCTATGGGTAACGACTGGTAAGATCCACTCTTTTTTTTTTTTTTTTTTTTTTTTTTTCGGAAAAGAAGTAGAGATATCAAGATGAATGTCAAATAATTAGTCATTCAAAAAACTGAGATTGGGACGAGGCACCTGCCTATGTGGCTTCACTCCCAAGCTTTAATACAAGGATAGCATTACCAACACAGAGCAGAATAGAGTACTCCTCAGAATTTCAGCCAGAAAAGAGGTTCCTTTTGCACATCCAACAGAAGAGCACTCTCATACATAGGAAAAGAACCACCCACTGTGTTCCTTAAAGAAAAACGACTTGACAGTTTACACCAGTGCATCTTGGGATGATCGATGGTGCCTTCAGATGATCAGTATCATAGTTTCTGGGATGGGGCGCTTGAACATGCCAGCAACCAGTCCCTAGGAAAGGGCTAGCTGTTACAAGATCTTTTTCTCTAAGAGAAGAGTCTAGAATAGAGTACTAAACTTCACATTCCCTCCATATTGCTCAGGGACCAGCACAGAAGAAAAGCAGGGGCAAGCAGCAAGAGGCGAACAGCGTGTTCTAGACCAGACAGGACCCAAGCATTCATGAACCCCCAGCAGCAATGGCTAGATCAAACTAGTCAGCATCCTAGCACAGAATAGAAAGGGGTCTGTCAATCCACAGCCCCAACTGAGAAGTCATGAACAGCTGGTAGTGTCTGGGAGCATGGCAGGGTTCTTTATGTGTATGGTCAACACCCTCCATTGGATGACTCCATACTCATCGTGTACGGGCAGCACCTACTAGAATTGATGGGGTATTTTAAAAGGGAGGGGGAAGAGGAAATGAAATTATGGGGTAGGGAGGCAGGGATGGGCCTGGGAGACATTAGGGGTAGCAGTTAGGGGTGAATATAATAAAGATATATTGTATGAAATTCTCAAAAACTTAGTTTTAAAAAGAAAGAAAACTACCCTAAGACAGACTAGACCAAGCAGAGCCCACAGTTCCAGGAGAGGGCTTCTAATCTGGTGCTTCTAATAAGCCATTTTGTGAAAAAAATGTTAGCCCTTTCATTAAATACCACAAATGCTTTGGGAAAAGTCTCTCTCAGACAGACATCTATAGGTATATATTAAACTAATTTAGACAAGAAAACTAAGTCCCAACTACTTAAGCCTATTAAAACACCAGAGAGCTGAACGTGAAAGCACATGCTTCGATGTGCAGGTGTGGGGAGGCATTGACAGGAAAGTTGCTACACATTTGAGATTAGACATGATGAGTTCTAAGACATACTTGTCAATAGAAGTGAGACTGTCTCGAGAAAACACAAAAACAAAACAAACTACTAACAGCAAAATGTCAGTGCTCAATGTTCTCTTTATATAGCTGTAAGGAAATAGGTATTTTTCCCCATCCCCTGTTTCCCCTATCCATTCTCTTGGGCAGACATTTTCTAATAAACCTGCATGGTCTGGCTACTGTTAATATGCAAGTTTAAATAAGTACAGTTTTCAAAAAAATAATAATAGCCAGAAGCTAGAAACAATCCAGATGTCCCTAAACAGAAGAATGAATACAGAAAATGGGGTACATTTACACAATGGAATACTATGCAGCTGTTAAAAACAATGACTTTGTGAATGAAGAAAAGCACAGTTTTCTGTATTCCATGCTTTCACACACAGTGTGTCCTTTAGCAGGGTTCATGTCCTCCCATCTGCCCAGACATCTAGGTACCAGGAATCAAGGAGTATGGCTGCATCATTTGACTTGTAGATTTCCCACCAATATCTCAGTCGCAGTGAGAGATATGGCTACTTCCAATCCTGTCCAAAGCCTTCTACTGTGAGTTGAGATTTGACTTTCAAATAATCTTATAATTAAAAAAAAAAACCTAAAAAGTAATTTTTCTCACTACAATGGTCCATAAAATGAGGAAAAAAAACTCTCATTATATGGATACCAAGGCTTTGGTTTTCATAAAACATAACCTGCCCATACCACTCAGGTGGTAGTAACCTCAATGGTGTTCTACTGCTTCTTCTTACCCCAGTACTGAACCATCTCTTTCTGTGTACTATGCAAATGTACTTCTGTTTCAGCTTCATGCGTTGTGAAGAACATAGGATGGGTGTGTTCACAGATGACTTTCTATGCATCCAGCACCAGGTTCTGGACATTAAAATCTTTCAGCCAGATGATGATGATGCCATTCCCACTTTATAAGTGAAATAAGTTCACCAGAAAACCTAAGGTTTAAGATGATCAGCTGATCACAACTACAAGAAGGAATCAGGTGTCCATCCAAAGAAGGATACAGACAAGTCTATCAGTATCTTCACTGTTGAAAAGGATCAGGTAATCCTGTCCAGGCTACAGAAGATGGTGGAGTAGAGAAGTCAGATCCAGAACTAACCCCCACACCAGATTAACAGGAGTCAATAGTTATGCAATTGTAGATACAGAAAGAACACAGGAACTTATTGTTTCACCTGCCTGGAACAGAGGACCCCATTATGTACTGTACTGGCTAGTTTTGTGTCAACTTGACACAGCTGGAGTTATCACAGAGAAAGGAGCTTCAGTTGGGGAAATGCCTCCAGGAGATCTAGCTGTAAGGCATTTTCTCAATTAATGATCAAGCGGGAAGGGAGGTCCCCTTGTGGGCGGTGCCATCTCTGGGCTGGTAGTCTTGGGTTCTATAAGAGAGCAGGATGAGCAAGCCAGGGGAGGCAAGCCAGTAAAGAGCATCCCTCCATGGCTTCTGCATCAACTTCTGCTTTCTGACCTGCTTGAGTTCCAGTCCTGCATCCTTTGGTGATCAACAGCGGTATGGAAATGTAAGCTGAATAAACCCTTTCCTCCCCAACTTGCTTCTTGGTCATGATGTTTGTGCAGGAATTGAAACCCTGACTAAGATATGTACCCATAGCTCAGCTTGAAGATGTCTAGGAATAAGAAGTACAATTTCTAGGGACCATACAAGTAGTAAGGTTTTTAAAAGATTTGTTTTCATTAACTATGGGAGTGCAAGCATATGCACATGTATGTGCATAAGCATATGCATGTACTGCGTGTGTGTGTGTGTGTGTGTGTGTGTGTGTGTGTGTGTGTGTGTGTGTATAGGTGAATGTAGGTGCCTATGGAGTTCAGCAGCATTCATTCCCCTGGAGCAGGTGATTCTAAACTACCTGATGCCAGTGCTGGGTACCTCACCTGGGTTATTTGCAAGAGCATTACATGTTCTTAACTTCTGAGCCATCTCTCCAGCCTCTATAGTCTTTATACCGAGAAAGCACATGCCTGAACCCTAAGAGGATAATTCTCTCTAGATCTCTAGGTTCATTAAGCTACCCTTGCCCTCTTTACACTCTATTGATACAGACATGGCAGGAGACATCTCTTTGCGTGTATTCTTCTCTCTGCTAGATCCCTCTTCCCCTTCTCCAGCCAACTCACTTTTCCTTGTCCTTGAAAATTTAGCTCTCCTGTGGAGTGCCCTCCAGGATGCTCTCATCCTTGCACTTTGTTCTCTGTGCTTTCTGCGACCTTAGCCCAGGTTGTGAGAGGAAGAGCCTGAGACAAAGTTTCCGAAGAAGCAAAAGATTAGAGATGAATTCTCAGGATGCAGGATACAGGAAGTCACGGTGCTAAATAAGGATGTGATTTTTGATTGCATTCAGCCTTATCTTACAGGATCTCTGAACATGAACTACTTCCAGTTTTAGGCAAAGGCATCAAAATTACATAGTATTAATTAGTCAGTCTCCCTAGACGCAGAGGTATTACTATCTCCCTCGATTCCCCAGCAGTGTAGCTCCCATGTAGCTAAGGGTACTTATCTTGAGACAAGAAATATTAATCTGCTAGGACCTTCTGAAACAAGAGGGCACAAAGTAAGCAGCTGAAAATAACTGTCATTTATCAACCTGCAGTTCTCAAAGCTAGACATGTGTCATCAAGTTGTCAACTGGACCATTTTCCCTTGAGAGGATCTAGGAAAGACTCCTTGCTCAACTCTCCAAGTCTTTCATGTCATGTCACCTGTCCCTGGGCTTTGTGCATGAATCTTACCTTCTTTTGCCCTGCCTTTACATGCTATTCTTATGTGGCTGGAATTTTTACTCGAATTTTCCTTTTTGTATGAAATCTTAGTTTATATTAGATCAATGTCTGTCAGAGTTAGGGTTTCTATTGCTGTGATAAAACACCATGATCAAAAGCATCTTGGAGGAAAACAAAAAGAGTTTATTTTGCTTATAGTCCACTGAAAGGGGAAATCAAGGAAGGAACTCAAGGCAGGAACCTAGAGGCAAGAACTAGTGCAGAATCCATGCAGGAATGCTATGTACTGGCTTATTCCTTGTGGGCTCTCAAACATCAATCAAAATAATCCCCTACAGACGTGGTTAAAGACCCATCTTACAAGAGACCACTATATCAGGGTCCCTTCAGCAAAATCTTGCTGGCATTTGTAATAGTGTCTGGGTTTGGTGGCAGATGATGGGATGAATCCCCAGGTGGGGTAGTCTCTGGATAGTCCATCCTTTTGTCTTACCTCCAAACTTTGTCTCTGTAACTCCTTTCATGGGTATTTTGTTTCCTATTCTAAGGACAAACTTTATATGCCCCAGTACAGGGAAATGCCAGGGCCAAGAAGTGGGAATGGGTGGGTAGGGGAGCAGGGCAGGGGGAGGGTATAGGGAACTTTCGGGATAGCATTTGAAATGTAAATATAGAAAATATCAAATAAAAATAAACAAAAAGGAGACCCATCTTAGAGAGGTATTTTTTCCAAGTAAGATTACCCCTCCCGGATATATCTATGTGGTGTTAAGTTGACAATAATCAACCAGCATAGAATACTCCCTCTTCTTCAGTATGGACTCATTTTCACATAAATCATAAGTGAGAACAATCTATTTTCAAAAAAATTAGCAATCTGAGTTTCTAGGAAGAATAAGACTTTGAAGGGAACACCATTCAGCTCATGGCAAGAGGCAAATATGAGGTTTCAGCTATCATGACAGAGATGGGTGTTCTGGCCTGGATAAAGTCTTAATGTGTGCACTAACAGCAAATTCTACAGCTAAATCACGGAGGTCCCTCCTTGGCACCTTTGGGATACCTTTCTATTACAGAATTTCTATATCTTTATATAGATTATCAGAGGGAGGTTCTATTTCACCATACTGTAAGGTGTTCAGAACATAAATGAAACTACTTTGTCTTGAGACTTCAAGTCCTAAAGGGAATACATGCATAATATAGACACTCTTGAATCTTCCTTATTCCCAGTGTGGTAGTCTTTACATATCTGAGGGTACAAGGTGTCTTGGGATTTTATACCATCTCTTCTTGTGATCTCCCCACTCTTGAATTATGACACTTTTGCACAGTTATTACCATGACACCTGACAGAATACCTGAAGAAAGAAGCGTTTATTTTGACTCCTGAGTCAGAGGGCTATAGTCCATCATGGTGAGGAAGGCACAGCACAGCACCTCAGTTCAATTCCTAAAAGCATGAGTAGATAGTGGAAGTTGTTCATATTACAGTGGACCAGGAAGCAAACAAAACAGTAGGAACTATGACAGGGTTTAACCTTCAAAGGCCAACCCAGTTCTGTCTGTTAAAGATACCTCCTATGCACAGTATGGCCTCTCTAAATATTGCCACCAGTTTTGGAACAAGTGTTCTAAAGGTGAGTCTTGGAGTGAGGTATTTTATAACCAAACTGTAAGACATTTGAATACCTCTTATTTTGGCTGTTTAAGCTATAATCAGAATTAAATCACTTTGAAACCCAGCTCTGCTATTTTTAGCCATATGTAGTAGATATTGGTGGTGCCTGGATGGATTACTTAGTGCTTGGCACCTCCACATACTAGAGACATCCTACCTCTAGCACCTGGGTTCTCTCATGGATAATGTTGTCACAGGATTGTGAGGGGACCATGACGAGGTAGACAGATATGCCAAGACTAAATATCATACTCCCGGGATCAAACCTTCACCCAAGGAAGGATGAGAGAAGATATCCTAGTTTTCTGGCTCTTATAAGTAGTAAGACAGAGTGGTGAGTTTCCTATCTCTTAGATGACACCCTAGGGGCACTGTCATAACTGTCCTAGTTAGGGTTTCCATTGCTGTGAAGAGACACCATGACCAAGGCAACTCTTATAAAGGACATTTAATTGGAGCTGGCTCACAGGGTTCAGTGGTTCAGTCCATTTTCATCATGGCAGGAAGCACAGCAGCATCCAGGTAGGCATGGTGCTGGAGGAGCTGAGAATTCTATATCTTCATCCAAAGGAAGCAAGGAGCAGACTGTCTCCCAAGTGACTAGGAGGATCTCAAAGCCCACTTCCACAGTGAAGCACTTCCAACAAGGCCACACCTATTTCCAACAAGGCCACACCTCAAAGAGTGTCAATCCCTGCATCAAGCATATTCAAATCACTAATCATCAGAGACATAGCACGATTACAAAATCCTGAATCTGCCCTTCAGGATACTTTGTTCTCTGTCTCACCTCCCTATCCCCACTAAATTCCTTTCCATTTTTAGACCAACTACTTGTAAATATATCTTACAGTCTATTTTGGGAGAAATGTTATTTAAATTATTATAAAAACCATGACATACTATTTAATATCTATATCTCAAATTCCCATTTGAGCTGAAGATGTAGCTTAGTTGGTAGAACATTTAACTAGAATACACAAACACTTGGATCCAATCCAGTCATCACAGAGACTAAGGGTGGTGGTTTCATGCCTATATCCCAGAACTTAGAAAATAGAAGCAGATAGATCAGAAGTTCAAGGTCTTCCTTGACTACTTAGCAAGTTTGAGGCCAGCCTCAGCAATGTGAAATCTTGTCAAAAATAAACAAAACCTCTAAAGAACAACAATAAAGCCACAAAAAATAGACATTCAAATTCTTCATTTATAAAATAGATTAACAATGTCACTTTCCTTATAGGAAATGCCATGAGGATTAAATAAACCGATCTATTTAAAACAAACAGGCCACTCCTAGCACACAAAGTGGATGCCATTTCTATCTGTTATCAGTACATCTGTCTACCTAGCAGTGAGCTGGTCAGTACAGTGCTCCCAGTTTCCTAACCCTGTAGAACAGAAGAATCCCAGCAAATACTCCTTCCTATGTCTTGATAGAGGATCAATAGCAATGTCTCTATGTTTTCTAATAAATCTTCACACACAAATACATTCAGGAGCCCAGGCTCAATCTACTTAACACAATCTCACAGTGAAACCTATGAAGTCATTTACAAATGCATAATTCAGTAACAACTTAGCACCAGATGAGATTTTATGATCTGCAATCCTCTTGTCTGCCCCTGGCTCCTCTTTGTCCCTCCGTGCCTCATAATTTTCAAGATTACTCTTTGCTGGGCCATTTCCCAAAATTAAGAGCAGAATAATTATGCTAGAAGAGCCTTTTTAAAACTTACTTACTAATCAGAAGTCTTCAGAACGCATGAATCAAGAGGCTGTCTCCCTCAGAGGAGGACCTAGGAGACCTAGGACTGTCAAGCTTTGCAATCAGAGGCGACTCTGCAGAGGCATCCTGTCTCAGAGCAGCATGGGCCATGTGACAGACATCCTTTTGTCCTTCTGCCCCACTTTTGCTCAGCAGCCTTGTTATAGAGAGATGAGTAAGTGGAACTCACACCTTAGTGAGTTTGGATCTCTGAGTTCCAGATATACTCAACTATACATCCATGTGACACTTGGAGACATACTACAGGGCAAGAACAACTAATAATCTCCTGGTGTTATGTATCAGTTTCTAGTCCAGGGTTTACTTATATGAACCCATTCATTTCTTGTACCATACCATAAGATAAATACTACTTAGGTGCATTTTAAAGATGAGAAAACTAAAGGAATGTGCCTGTCATTCATCTCTGGTCTTTTGGCTCACCTTGTAATCATCAGCTTGGTGACTCTGTAATAGAATCCGTCATATCATACATCCAGGTGCCTAGTAATAGAAGATTCTAGAGCAGTGAGTGCTTCTCAAACTTCCTAATGTTATGACTCTTTAACACAGGTCCTCACGTTGTGGCAACCCTGATACTTAAAATTATGTTGTTGCTACTTTATAACTGTAAGTTTGTTACTGTTATGAATCATAATGTAAATATCTGGCATTCAGGAACTCTAATATGCAACCTCTGAAGGGATCTAAGCAAAGGATGAAGATACTCCCATCTTATCTCGCTGATGGTGGAGCAGGAGGCAGCAGCATCTCCGAGCTCTCATTTCTTCCAGTCTTCAGTGCTACCATAGCATAGCATCTTGCTGGAAGTATCATCACAACACAGATCATGCCCTTACTACTGACATACTATTGAAAGGCACTCCTCCTTCAGAGGTCCCAGCAACTAGTCCTCCAGGGCTCCTTTTCTGGACTTCTAGTCCCCATAACAACACTTGTTCCCTTTGGATGGCCAACACTTAAATGTAGCAACTGCTTTCTGTCATTTGGGGCTACTATTGCATCTAACTTTTCCTTGGTTAACCTTCTATCATTTGTGTAAGACTCCTCCATCAATAAAAGTTCTCTAAAATACCTTGTGTGGTCTCTAGTTTGCTAAACCTTACATAACAAAGCTAGATTTTACAATCAACTTCCTTTTCCACATCAAAAAGCTCAGGCATAGAAGATAATAATTTGTCCATGCAGCTAGTACATGGCAAAGCCATGATATCCAGGTTGCCTTGCTTGAGATTTTTGTGCTGTTTTTTTTCTTTTTAATTATATTTTTCTAATGTATAGCTCACAAGTGCAAGTTAATGGGCAACTTACAGGAGTAAGTTCTCTTCTTCTACCATGTAGATGGCAGGAACCAAACTTTTCTAAAACTTGACCAAACAAGTCCCAGGGACTGACCCAGGTGAACGGTCTTGATGGCAAGTACATTTTCCTGCTGAGCCATCTCACTGTCCCAGAATTTATGGTTTTAGCTGATACACCAAATTGCCCCATTGCTCTAACCCTCTAACCAGCCACAGAACAAGACAGATAGATAAGAGCTGAGCAGATAAACTTTCTTATTCAACAAACAATTACTGAAAACCAAGTCTACTTGTTCTCAGGAGAACATATCAAAGCAATCACTATCTATGCTTGAGAAGAACCTGAGAGTAGTGAGTATAACACACTTATACCAAGTACAATGAAAATGAAGTTATACAATGGACAGTGGTTCATAGGACTGTACTGGTTTACAAAGGACTGTGATATACAGAAAAATAGTCCTTAAATAATGTCCAAGTCTTATTCCCAAACTTATAGAACCAAAGGAACTCTGTCGATAGGATGGACACACAGATATTGATTCTGTACTCTGGTTTATGTAGCTTGACTCAGCATAATCACCTACAGTCATTTTAAGTGAAGAAGAAAGATAAAAGAATTGGAGAGAGATTGAAAGATATTTCTCTATGACTTAGAAGTTAGAAACAGAGACCTTGGTAGACAGACAGACAGACAGACAGACAGACAGACAGCAGGCTGGCAGGCAGACAGGCAAGCATGCAGGCAGGCCTAACTCCTTTCCAGCAATGACCATCTAGCTCAGGCTCTCAAGCCTCCTGAGTTCTATAGTCTGAGCATCTGGATACTCAAAAGCATCTTGGACAGAAAAGAAAGAATCAAATTCAGATTCATGAATGAAGAAACATTTTTTTCTCCTACAAGAATCTGGCCTCTAGTGACCTCTAGAAACTATTAAAAGTCAAGGAATAAATATTCCTGTGAGTCAAACGAACACAGGCCAATAGAGTTGTAGACATCTAACCTCTAGTGCTATAGATAAGAAATTTATGTGGGTTAGAGTACAAAGTCTGTGGCCACTTCTTACAGTATAGACAGGCTGTTAATACAAGCAAAGATGCCAAAATCAGATGGAGGTGGTCATAGAGGGATTTACAGTGAGTTCAAGCCATGGGTACATTTTTGAAAGCAGACACTTTAGAATGCACAGGTATGATGTGGGTTCCTCTTAGCTAAGTCTAAGCTACTCTGGAGCTGCATATCCTGTAGAAATCCAGGAGATATCAGGAGGAAGCAAAAACTGGAGCAGAGAGGTCAATGGGAACCAATGACAGTATTCAATCATAGCAAGGCTTTGTAAGCATTGGGATAACACAGGTGCCCATTCCTCTGGGACAACTCTTTTGAATGTGGGGTAGAGAAAAGATCTGAGAGAAGGAAATTAGACTTGGGGATCAATAAGGAAATCAGTATCAGCTGCCAGTTATGGAGGGAAGAAATGAAGAGGTCTGAGGAATATAAAGGTCCTGAAGTTGGGTGGGCTGACTCAGAGGAACAAGTTGCAGGTTCAGGAGATGAAATGGAGATAACATGTGGCCACTGATTAGATAAAATAAATAAAGGAAATGGAACCAATACAAGAACATGTTTTGAGGGTCATCGGTTCCTACAGACATCCTTGACTTCTACAATGCTTGCATGATCCCTATTAGTTGGTATTTATCCACTCTCTATCCCAGTATTCTAATGCTCTGTGCTTTTCCACTCTATATCCAATGCCCTGCATATAATTTATTTGCAATTCAAAGGGCAGTGTGGAGAATTAAATGGATGAATGATCGTTGGATCAAACAGAGGTTGATTTGCTATCACTGTGGCTTAGTTATGTCACTTTGGGAAAGTTACATCATGACCTTGAGCCTTGGGTTCCTCTTATGTAAAACTGGAGCCTACCTCTTGATAGGTCTTAGTGAAGATCAAATGTAAATGACAGAAACCTGACAAAGCTGATGGCCTTGTTTCCTACAGTGGTTCTTCTCTCCATTCCAAAGCCCTTTCCAGCAACCATCATCTAATGCAGGCTCACAAGCCTCCTGCTGTCTAGAGTCTGAGCATCTGGATACTCAAAGCATCTTGGACTGAACTGAAAATGTCAAATTCAGGTCCATGAATGAAAAAACAACTTCTCTCCCACAGGGATCTGCAACTCAGAGTCAACAAGTACCAGGAGAAAAATTGATGCTGTCACACTAGAATAAGTCTGAGAAAACCCAATGAAAAGGAGATGCAGAGAGCAAGGGAAGACACATACAGTCTAGAGCAACTAGAGATCAGGGGGCTTCATCAGTTGCTATGCTACCAGACACACAGAGAAAGGCTTACACAGAGGGGGGCTGGGGCTTTAGAGATATTGTTATTTTGCAAATTTCTCTCCTTGGTCTATCCCTATGTGCAAGGGGGAGATGCATAATTAGTCTCTAAGCTGCTGAAATGGCTAGAAGTGACTAAAAGTATAGATTCATCTGAAGTGTCAGGAAGGGGGTGTCCAAACGGATTAGGAAGCTTATCCACATAGCTGCTCAGTTTGCATGGAGAGTTTAAGAGATGATTGCCCCCTTTATGTAAAGGAACTGAAAAATTAGCTCTTCCAAATCTCTTCTCATCCCCATAGGGCTGACTCTGCTCTGCCATATTCTGCCAGGAGAGAGGAGCCGGCAGAGCCTAAGCAACTGCTCACATCACAAAGATTTCAAAACAAAAGAATTCTGCAAAACTCTGCAAAGTCTTATAGACAGCGGTCTCATCCCCCACCACTCTGACCTAAACATATAGATGATTTGGGCTCCAAGAGCAGAAACGATAGCTTCATGCTAACATCTTCCACAGTCTTTCTTCTATAGCTCTATGCAAATCCAGTGTTCATGACCCTTCAATATTCTAGATATTCCTAACAGAGCAAAGTGTTTCTTGAACATAGACACAATGAACTCAATGAGATATCCATTGGCTTCTACCAAGTTAGATAAAGTAATCAAGTTTTAGGTGGAACAATTTCACAGAAAAAATTATACATGGTGGTGCAGGGAGGTTATTTTCAAATTTTTATACACATAAAAGATTTCAATGAAATTCTATCTTCATGAAAATACTTTCTAGAAATATGAATAGATAATATACTTCCAAATTCATTTGAGTAATCCAGGATAAATATCAACTCTTTGAAGGGTATCACAGAAAAAGGAACTCTGAGGTCCATCTCTCATAAGCACAGAAATGATACCCTACACAAGAAAAAAGAAAAAAAAAAAGCAATTGACTTGTAAAATGGAGAACAATTCATGATCACGTTAATTTTATACCAGGAGAAAACAAGACTGGCATAAGACCAGGAAATCTGTCAGAGGAAAAATCGCACAATCACTGAAGAAAAGAGAAGAACGTAAAGGACAGAATGTGGGGAATGGGGAGAAAAGATGTAAAAGAGGAGGGGAGGGGTGCTAGAAAAGGCCTCTGGATGTGAAGTGGCTATTACATAAGTGAACTCACAACAGCTGTAGTTACCCACACAAGATCCCCACATGATCAAGAGCTAACCAAGAATGGGGAAAGGGAATCATCTGATTCCTCTGCTCCTAGCTGAGGAGCTCAGGAAAGCTCTTGGCTGTTAAGAAAGGAAGAAACATTTTATTTTGTACTGTGGTAGCCAC
Source organism: Mus pahari (assembly GCF_900095145.1). NCBI lineage: Eukaryota > Metazoa > Chordata > Mammalia > Rodentia > Muridae > Mus > Mus pahari. The sequence continues at coordinate 144,495,041 of NC_034592.1, forward strand.
TGGTAGTTTGCCCATGTCCCAGTGGATGACTCAATAATTACAAGAAGCACTAATTTGACTTAGGTTGTTAAAAAAAAAAAATAGAGATATGAACCTAAGGCTACTATGTTTTACAAAGTAGAGGAAGCTGGGGGTGGGGTAGGATGGGTGTAACAAAGACAACTTGTATACATGCAGGAAATATTCCAGAAATATATTTAATCATTCCAAAAGAGGCCAAGAAAATATTTGATGAAAGTTGATATCCACTCATGTATAATAAAGTTATGGGAGAGAAGTTCCCTTTGTAGTAAAGGACTACAAAACAGAAGTCTAAGCTCATAATTGACAGTACATAACTTTGCTGTTTCTGCTGGGTGTTCTAGCCAGTGCAATGAAACAAGGAGAAAACATAAAGATGGGAAGCAAATACGATATTTTCCTTATTAATAGATCGCAGAATTGTATATGTAGAAACCACTCCCCAGGAAATCTAAAAATATGATTAGCAAGAATATTTTAGCAAGGTTCCATATATTAATATCTGCGGAACATAAAATATTATAAAAGGAAACATACAAGATATCATTTACTGAATAACAGACAGTGTAATAATGCTCACTTTTGGTAGAGGTAACTGGCTCAGAAGTAGCATTAACTACTTCTACTTATATAGACTACCAAAAATGTTTATGACCAGATTGTCACAGGCATAAGAATGGGTACTTGCAGAAAAATTGAGATACTCATATGGTATAAGTATCATTTATTTCATGTGTTATGTTTCAACAATTAAATAAAGTTTCAACAAAGATACTTTATAACATACATATGTATATTTATGCATGCATTTGTTTATATATATTCATATATTTCTCTATACTTAAAGTTATATAACATTACTGAAATATGTTTTAAATCTTTGAATAAGAACAAAAATTCCATGTTGGTGAATGGAAGAGTCAATATCATAAAGTTGTAGATTACCTTGAGTTGAACTACATGAGATCTTTTTGCTTATACTGGTTTCAGAGAAAATTTGACAAATGAGTTCTGACATTTATATAAAAATGGAAAAAGCTTAAAATACTCCAAATAATATTGAAAAAAATGGAAAATCTGGAAAGTTTATCTTTTTGGATCAATATCAAGCTCTCGTGATTAAGGAAGCATGGTGCTGACTATAAATAGAGAAATAAGATGAAAAGCATTGACAGTCTCACCTAGTTCTGACCCTATCAGCTACACTACTGGGCTGGTTATTTGTCAACTTGACACAAATTAAAGTCACCTGGGAAGAGAGAACCTCAACGAAGGAATTTTCTCCATCAGGTTAGCCTGTAGGCAAGTCTGTGAGCATTTTATTGGTTAATGATTGATCTGGGAAGGCCCAGCCCACTGTAGGTAGTGCCACCTCTGGGCAGGAGGTTGAGTTCCATATTAAAGCAGGTTGAGCAAGCCAGGAGAAGCAAGGCAATAAACAGTGCTGCTCCATAGTCTCAGCTTCAGTTGCTGCCTCCACGTTCTTGATTGAATTCCTGTCCTGATTTCTTTTGATGGTGGGCACCAATCTCTAGATACAATAAACTCTTTCTTCCTTAAGTCAGTTTCAGTCTGTGTTCTGTCATAGCAACAGAAACCAAACTAAGACAAATACCAAATTGCCAGGCAAGTACAATAGATACACAGTTATCTTTGGTATAACCAACCACTCTGACTCTATTTGAGGTCATTTCCACAACAAGAAATTCATAATTGGGACTGCAAATCCAGTGAAAAACTCATGGTTGAAACTGGATTAATAGTTCATGGGTTAAGAGTACTTGCTGCTCTTGCAGAAGACCTGAGTTTAGTTACAACAACCATATGAAGGCTCATAATCTCTCCTGTCTTCTGTAGACACTATAGGCACATGGTGTACTTACATACTCATACATACAAAAAACACATTAAAAACACAAATACATATTTTAAAATATAGCCATTAAAAACCCATGGCTACGAGCCTTAGAACCAGGGGGCAAACTTACTTCTGAAATGCTCCTGAGATGCCTTCAAAAACTATTTATGTTTCTACCCAAACACAAATGCTACTCTCAACTTCAGTCACCAGAGTTTTGCTTTCCAATGATAGTAGTGAAGGTAGGAACATATGACTGTCAAAGTGGGAGAATAAATGACAGTTGAGTGCTCATCTCTGAACAGGGAAGTTGCTCTATCCTCTTCCGCCAAGGCTCAAGAGTCTTTGCAGAAGACAGGGAAGAATAAAATGTAGAAACTGGGAGAGCAGAAGAACAGGCTCTGAACCATTTTCCTCTATACTTGGTATACACAGCGCAATGAGAGCCTCCCAGCATCTGTTCCCGTCTCCAGTGAACCTATGCAAGACTGGGCCTATTAACAGTCAGTCACAGATTGGAGAAGGACTCATGAGGCTTCATCGTCCCCTGATAAACTGTTGGCTACTAATGGATTCTGGGGAGCAGGCAACCATCATCTTCATGGCGTGCCCATTGAAGAACCCACTAGACTCCAAATTTATAGTCACACAGATCATCCTAGTTAAATAACATGAATGTAGAAAAAGATTTATGCAAGGCAGTAGGTGGGCGAGAGACTCGAGAGTGTGGGAAGGATTACAGTAATCAGAATGTACATTATATATGTAAGACATTGTCAAAAACAAATTCAATAACAGTTATAAGAATAGATCGAGGAAGAGAGTAGAACCCAGAAATATATCCATCCATGCATAATCAGTTGATTTATAGCACAGTTGCTGCCACTGCTCTGTAGTAGGAGAAGATTGGTGCTCTTGACAATCCAGATGCAACAGTGATGCATGAAATAAACCTGAGTGTTGATCCCTACCTCACAGCATGTACAAAGTCAATTCATGTATGTTATAGGCCTGAATATCAAATAAATAGTCTGGGTTTTATAAAATAGTATCCGACTATGAGGTAAAAAATAAAATAAAATAAAATGAGAGGCATTTAAAAATAAACCAAAAAAGAAATTACTGATGAACTTGGATCCCAGGGGTCTCCTACTGATATTTAAAACCACAACTGCCTCGTCTCCATATTCCCACCTCATCTTCAATCAACAGGAGTCACCAATCTCTTCCTCATTTCTATAACTTTGCCATCTCAAGAAATACATAGCTTTTTGGAATTAATCCCTTTTTTTCTCCATAGCATCACACCTGCAAGATGAATTCAGGTGTGCATTCCCTCTTATTGTAAAACAGATTCCCATGCTCTGGGTGCACACTCTGATGGTCTACCTGCTGAAGGTGACCTAGACCGTTCCCAGGCTTTGGCTATGATGCATGAGGCCGTTAGGAGCAAGTTTCAGGTTTTTCTCTGATCTTCACATTTTACTTTTCTGGAATACATACTTAGGAGGTCAGTTCCTGGTTTGTATGAAATTTGGGACAGCCAACCTGACTTCCAGAGAGGCTAGAACATGGTAGATTCCCACTGACAATGTAGGAAGGATCCAGCTTCTTGCCAACTGGTGTTGTTATTCTTTCTTTTGCTTTTTGATATTTTTCTATATGTATGCATGTATTTTCATCATTTTTGCCCCATTATCCTCCACTACTGCCCTCCTGTTGGATCCCCTTTTCTCAACAAGCCCTTTCCTATTTTTGTATCATACTTTTCGTTTTGCAAATGATTCTGGCAACTATATAATAACTGCTCACTGCATTTTTAATTTCAATCCCCTAAAAGCCAGTGACTGACCACTTTAAGAGTTTACTTTACATCTACAAAAGCTCTTCACTGAAATGCCTGCTGATATATCTTGACTATTTTCTTATTGCCTTAATTTAATGTTGTTTTAATGGTGCTTTATATATTCTAAATAGGACTCATCTGTCATATATGGGCTTGAAAAATATGTTTTCTTACTCCATAGCTTGTCTTTTATCTTCCTTGAATGAGCTCTCACAGAGAGAAAAAGCTTTAATTTGTTAAGGTTCAATTTATCAATTTCTTTTTTATATGGCATGCTTTTGATGTCAAGTCCACATTAAATTTTGGTTCCACCTAAATTCAGTAATGCTTACAAATCCCTGACCAATAAAAATGTGCTCAAGCATCCAGTTGACAAACACAACTGTGCATGGTTCTATTTTGTACCCTAGAGATTTTGTCAATAATACAGAATAGTAAAAATATAAGCCTAAATTCTTTTAAAATTTCCAGTGCCTCTGTTCATTTATTTTTCACAAGTACAATAGTTTTTAAAATCGGGCTTCAATCAAGATGACGGATAGTTGTTTAAAATTGGGAATTCAAAGACTACTAAATAAGATATAAGATAGTAAAACTCTGAAGAGCATACAACCAGGAAGGCAAATATCCAATACAATCCTGTCCTTTGGCATCCCATCATTGAGCCTGTCTGGGAAAAATGAGAGTACAACACCATGTCTAATGAGTGATTCCGCACAGAGCTGTGGACCTGAAGAGTGTAAGACACGTTTTCAGAGCTTATATAAAGTATGATTTTGCATTAAGACAGAGATGCAGAATGCTAACATTGTTGTCTCTTGTATATGTTTATGTATATAAACAATACATAACATAAGACCCTCACTTTTGAATTGTGGACAGCCCTAGAAAGGTCCCAATATATGTCCTTGGCATCTATAGCCTTGTATAAACCTGTCTCCTTGAGACTGGACTCAACAACTGTCTTGGGACACAAGAACAGTGAAAATGCCATGAATTGACTTCTGAGATCAGGTCACAAAATGTCACCATCTTCCATCCCTGCTCTCCCTCCTGCTTCCCATCCTCACATTTTCTTCTTCCTTTTCCTTTCTTCTCTCCCCGTCTCCCCCACCCCTCTCTTCTTCCTCTTCTCCCACTCCTCCCTTCCTTCCATGTTTACCCCATCTTCTTTCTCTCTCCCATCCTTTCTGTTTCTACTCGTCTCCTCTCTGTTTTCCTTTCTATGTCACTTTTTAAGTGGTGTGATGGAAAGGAACACACAGTATAGAAACCACGTCAATATGAATGACCTCTGAATGAATCTTTGTGGCTAAGACAGTTAAAAGACTTCTGAAACTAGCCTTCTGAGAGACCTGAGACCGAACCACTAACCAGCCTGAACCAGCATCCCTGGTCCAGTCATATGAAATAATGTTTTTGCTGTGTCAAGCTTTACCTGACTAACATATCATATATATTCCATAGGTATATCATGTAATAATTTAGATGTATGCATCCATATATTTTCTGTAGCCACAAAACAAAATCTTAACTGGAAGTATTTATGTACAGTGAAGAAAAAAAATTCACACACACACACACATACACACATACACACACAGCTTGACACTTCTTTTAAGATCAGTTTCAGAATCCTCTTTGAAGAGGAGACTCACAAATGGGCAAGGACTGGAAAAGACACAATTGAATATTCTTGGGATAAAAATAAAAAGAGGCAGCCTACTATTACTGAAGGACATCCTCCAAAGAGTTGGTTTTTGGTTTTTGTTTTTATGCATTTAAAACAGTACTTGAACACTTGATAAGCTGTGTTTGTATCCCACTGAGGGAAACACATGTGGGAATTAACACCCGGTGTCTTGTGTATTTTTGAATATTCAATAATACTTATAAGGAATTGGTTTCTAAATCACTTGAAAGGAAGACAACTGGTGAAAAGTTTACAAGCGAGGTACAGGAATAAGGTTATGATATATGGAACTTATGGTAGATCTCAGTTGTCAGCTTAGCTAGATTGAGTCTTGGAGATTCATAAAGCACACTCCAGGAGGGCTCCTGAGGGATTTCCAGAGAGGTTTGACCAAGGGGAGATGACTCATCTGAATGTGGGTGGCAAGCCCCATAGTCTGAGGTCACAGACTGAAGAAAACAAGGCTACTAATGCTTACTGGACACTCTCCTGTGTGAGCTTCCTGAATGCCCTCCCATTCACAATGAACTTGAACCATGAGCCAAAGGTCATCCTTGTTTAAGTTGTCTAGAGTAAACAGTATATCACAAAAATGGGAACGTAATGGAAAATCTACTGTAAGAATGTATATATAAAAACATATACATGTACATATACATAAGTAAATATGTATGTGTATAATTACTTATATATGTAGTACACATATATTTACTTACATTAGAATATATATGCATACACACACAGACACACACACACAGACACACACAGAAAGAAGCAGAAGCAGGGCAGGTTTCTATATTCACTATCAACGTTTCCAACAGCTACAGTGTCAGTTGATAGTAAAAGTTAGGTCTAAAAAAAAATCTACCTTTTTATTTCATCAGTGGGATATTAATAACTGGAGGAAAATGTTCAAAATTTACCTTTGTGGTCACACATACAATAAAAGCAAAAGTGAATTTGGAAGTTTGCCGTGCTACAAAAAATATGCCTATCATTGTTTGGAGAGGACAAAACACATACAAAGACCAAAGGTGTGTATGTTCTTTTTTGTTGTTGTTTTTTGCTTTTTGTCTTGCCAAATGACACAACTAGATTTTAATCAGCAACATAATCTGTTTATGTCACATACATGAAGGGACACTAGTTTATGTTAGTGACTTTCCCAAAGCATTAACAGTTTTTAAAGATTCGGAGGCCTTTATGGCCTCTACAAACTGCCTTATGAATTTTCTCACCTACTTCTTACTCTCCTGAAGAGAGGCAATGTGACTGAGAGAGATTCCATGCTTCTAGCTGGAGTGACAGTAAGATTTCAGGAAAGCTAGATATTCTCAACCATGACTCTTTCTGTCCAGAAAGGCGCTGTGGGGATACTTTGGCCTCACGGTCGACTCAGAAATTAAGTAACCATTTTCGTGACACATGGGATGCATACACGGGGTTTATCTAAGCAATGGGAGTCGTCATTGAAAGCACAAGGCTTGGTCCTGTCAAGTCAGTGAAGGCCACTCAATTACACTAACATCTACACAGCTAACACCCGGGCCCCTTCAAGAATATCCCCTACATAAGAATAAAGACGGCTTTCATGAAAGGTCTCTGTAGTGAAATATCATACTTAGAAAATAGCTTTTGTGGCCACACCAGTAATTCCCAAACTTGGCTCTATTTATGATCATACTTCAGAGGTTTCAGGTCCTGAGGCTTAGGCCTTACCCTTTACCACGTCACTCAGAATCTCTGAAATGAGACCCAGGTACTAACAATGGTTTCAACTCCCCAAGTGTTTCCAATAGGTAGAAAATGTAGCACCAGGCTTCATATTCCTTTCTTCATCCAAATCCTTCCTGAAACCTGATTCCATGAGTCCCCAGCTACCTTGTGCTAGACCAGTGGTTTTTGACCTAAAATAGAAAATAACTACCATAAATACCAAGCCAGAATGAGACAGGAGACCATTCCATTACATGTCCATTCACATGTGTATCCACTGCTGGTTCTGATACTGGCATTAGATACATAGGGGTAAACTTAACATCACTAACTCTAGAACAGTGGTTACCTACCTTCCTAATGCTGCCACCCATTATGTTATGGTGTTCCCCAACTATGAAATTATTTTCCTTGCTCCTTCATAATTATAATTTTGCCACTGTTATGAATCACAATATAAGCATCTGTGTTTTCCGAAGGTCTTAGGCAGGCCCTGCGAAAGGGTCATTGTAGTAAGATAACATAGTTATGCAACTCACAGAAGGAAGTGTTCACTTGCATTTGTGGGGCCAGAGGGCTAAGGAGGCATAGCAGCAAGGCAAGCATGGCAGCTGGAGTAGGAAGGAGAGAGTTCATATCCTGAACAGCAAGCAGGAAACAGGGAGTGACTGCAAGTATGGTGAGCCTATGTACTCTCCTTTTAAAATGTTTTATTTTATGTGCATGTGTGTTTGTCACATGTATATAAATGGAGTGTGTATGTGCCATGCCTGAGGAAGCCAGAAGAGAGTATGCAAAGCCCTGGAACTGGAGTTACAGGCAATTGAGGGTTGCCAGGTAAGTGCTGGGAAAGAACCCAGATCTTCTACCAGTGCAGCAAATACTGTAACAACTAAGCCATCCCCTTGACCCCAGGCTAGACACTCCTAAAGCCTGCTCCAGAACCCTACTTCTTCCCCCAGGACCATCCTAAACCTCACCAATAGCTGCCACCACCTGGGGACTAAGTACTCAAATGCCTGAGCCAAGGGGATAATTCTCATTCGAATCACCACAGGATGCAAAGGTGCTGCCAAGGCTTTCAGAAAGGTCTTCGAGGATTAAACAGTCACTGTGATGTAGTGCCCAGGGAGGAGAGTAGGAGTGAAGAAGAAATCCAAGCTCATGGTTTTCTTTGTAAACAACAGGAAGAGCAGGAGTCAGAACAGCTTAGGGGCCAGTCAGTACAGACTCACCCAATACAATCCCGGCATGCCGAGAGGCTTCACACAGTCGCAGCAAGTCAGAATGGACATCCAGATGTTCACACGTATCAAATCATATCTGAAATATGCAAGATCCTGATATCCAGCTAAAAGAGCCCACCCTTCAAGTCTCCACTAAAAAAAATCCTGAAGCCCACCAGCTTGACTAGTTCTGAACCAGCATGTCATGGGCAACCATTTAGTCACCCACTATTTTCTAACAGTTAAAGATAAACAAGAACTTGTAAAGGAAAGCCACCAGATTCCACTCCTCTACAGCACTATGATTACAGTGATATAAAGTCCCGTCTGAAAGATTAGGCGGTGGTTCTTTGTCTTTTTTTTTTTTTTTTTTTTTTTCTTACAAGTAAAGGTAAATTACATCAGAGAATAGAAAAGGGGGAAAACCTTGAATCAAGGAGCACAGAACAAATGAAGTGTGGAGCATCCTTTCGGAGGCTTCTCTGGCCCACTCCAGCCCTGTTCCATTCTGTGGGGTGCCATCATTCTTGTCTGTGTCCTTCTGACAATAGAGTTACCATGGTATGGGGACAATTGCCAGTCATGCCTGTGCCCCTCACAGAGCCAAGCACGGTGTCTCATACAGGGATTCTAAATAGGAACCAAAATTTTTTTTAAATGGTGTTGCTCATACCCTTGTAGGGTTAAAAAAATAATAATAAAATAAAGGCAATTGATAAAGGAATGGGCCCACACAACAATTCAGGCCATGCTAAAATACAAAATTGATATACTTAGTAACAGACCTATATAAAGGTGTCATCTCTCTGTCCTTCCTCTGTGGCATCAGCAGCTAAGCCCAAGCCTCTGGTTTGTTTTCTATCTGTGGGGCTTACTGGGTGACAGATCCTGGAAAGCAAGTTAGTCACAAAAGGTTTGAGAATTTTCTTGACACAGAGATTGACCCTCTCTACACTAGCATGTGTGGTTTTCGCAGAATTCTCTTTGACGAAAACAAAATATACACCTCACTTAATGTGACCTCGGCTTCATGTGCTGTAGCTCCCAGGGTCTCCTCTGGTCCCTCAAACTTAGCCCTGCCCCTGCAGAGAAGCTCTGGAGCAGGGGGACCCTTCCCCTCCCTCCCCCAGGGTGTACAGTGAGTACAAGAATCTGACAAGACAGCTGGGGAGATAGGAGGCGTGGGCTATCTCATCTTGCAGAAGATGTTTTCTCAGTTTAAAAAAAAAAAAAAAAGTTCTCACTTAAGAATGCTAATGGACCGTGCACAGAAATAAAGTCCCTGACCTACTTTAAAGTTGAACTTATTAAACAAGGCGACCTTATTATTCAAAAGAGACTGTAAAACAGGAGAGCAAAGCCTAAATGGAACCCCCCCCCCATCTTTCTCTAACAGGAGCAGCCAAGAAAAGCTCAGAGGAGTGTTGGCAGCCGGTGCTGTATGGAAACAGGCAGAGCTGCCCTCCACCTTACATTTTGAGGCAGGGTCTCTTGCTGGACCTGTGGCTCTGATTTGGCTTGCTGGTTGACCAGCAAGCCTTAGGGTTGGCTCTTCCTGTGTCCACCTCTCCATCCCAGGGATTGCTGGCACACACCTCGACACTAGGAGTTTTCATGTGGAAGCTGGAGATAAGATTGAACTCAGACCCTCATCCTTGAGCACTAGGCACTTGAGCAACTGAGCCACCTCCCAGCCCTTAAGCCAGGGTTACTTCGTTTATTATTTATCTATCATCTATCTATCTATCTATCTATCTATCTATCTATCTATTCATTTATTTATTTTACATCCTGATCACAGTTCCCTCCTTCCTCTCCTCCCAGCCCCACCCTTCTAACCCCTTCTCTCCCCCTCTTCCCTCCTACTTCCCCTTCTCCTCAGAGAAGAGGTAGCTCCCCCTCCCCCACCATGAGTTCTAACCCAGGTCTGGCACTTCAAGTTGCAGCAAGATTAAATGCATCCTCTCCCATTGAGACCAGACAAGGGACCCAGCTAGGAGAAAGGGATACAAAGGCAGGCAACCAAGTCAGAGACAGCCCGCACTCCAACTGTTAAAGGACCCACATGAAGACCAAGCTGCACATCTGCAACATATGCGTAGGGGCCTAGGTCCTGCCCCTGCATGTTTCTTGCTGGTCTATCTCTATGACCCAGAAGAAGTCACTGTTCCCATCTGACTATCAGAACCCATATCTAGGGATCAGACAAGGTAATATTAGGGGCCATTTCTATCTATCATATTGGCTGACTTTGTTTTGTTTTATAAGACTGGAATGTTAAAAATGAAAAAAAAAAAAAAGAAATCCATTATCAAGGGCAAATTATAGCAGACGTTGTAAGACAGGTGAGACACTTGGAGGAACATTTAGCCTCCAAGGAGCCTGGAGTCTGGCAGAGCCAGGGGGCGGTCCATACTGATGAATGGATTTATTTCCTAACAGCAATTTGAAAGCTGCCACAAGGCTACAGCAGACAGAACACAACTTGTGTCTGCAGCAAAAATTCCCTCGGGCTCTCCACCTGACAAGTTCAGTTTAGCCGAATGAATCTTTTCGTACATTTTAAACCGCTGCACAACCACGAGTGGCCGTGTGCAAGTTATAATCAGATTTATCACGCTGGGGAGGAAGCGAGCGGTAATACATTTCCATGGGGTTTTAGGGCAATAATGTGAGTCATTTCTGCTCTTTCTGGAGAAAGTCCTGTAGCTGCAAGGTACTTTATCCAAACCAGGATAGGAAGAAGGCAGATGAGGTTCATGATGGAACAGCAGGTGTGACCCACACGATATGGAATTAGTCAGCATTGATGGGCGTTGCCGTGGGATGCTAAGTGGGTTACTCAGAAAAAATCATAGTGCCATAGAATTGGAGGATGTTTTTCTGTCCAGATCCCGGGTTCAGAGGTTTTATTCCTTTGTTGAATCCTGAGACTCCACACACCTTCCAGAGCCCAGAATACACAAAGCCAGTGGGCGGAGTTTTGCAGAAGGACACACCTCCCTGGGCTTTAGATTGACAGTTGCACCTTCTGCAAGAGCTGGCACTGGTGAATTTGGGACTTGAAGTTGTACAACAAAGAACATGGCAGCGGGTGCTTGCCCTGAATGCTCCTGAGTTTTAGTCACCAGCACAGCATAAACATCGGGTGCGGTGGCAAGCACCTGTGATCCCAGGCTCTGGAGATACAGGCAGGAGAATAAAAAGTTAAAAGTCATTCTCAGACACATAGCAAACCATGATGTAGCCTGGGATACATCATGAGGCCTTGCTTCAAAAAAAGAAAAAGAAATGAGCATGACTCAGTGAGACTTGGGGGTTCCTGAAGAGACAGGATGCCCTGAAACCATCAATGGTCATGACCCAGGGAGAGTTGGAGGGACACGGTATTATTATCTTTCCTGTCCCTGTTTTCATAGCCCCTATCCACAGCAGCGTGTGATGGGGCTCAAGGCCGTGCCACACTTACAAGGATTTAAATCCCCGGGGCATTAGAACTACAACTTCTTCTCTCTTCGCTTTACAGATATGGACAGTGAAAGTCAGAGGTATATGCCTGAAGCCACACAGCCATCGCACAGCAAAGGAGCATACAAATGTGGGCCAGCCTGGAACACTGAGGTTGACCCCAATCTCTTTGGTATTCCATCCTTTTAGATCCACATGCTAATTCACCTAGATACACCAGCCAATCACCATGCCCACTCAACAGTCACACCCACCCACCTTGCTAAAGATTCTCCCACCCTCCATGGGAGTCTTGCTGAACTCTGAATGAAGTGTCTTTGGCTCTCTACTCTAGGTGTTCTCACTAGGTGCTTGCTCTACGCTTTGAATCACTTTGAGACTCTTCAGGCCACTGGACCAAGACAGCATGGGCCCCATCCTCTCAGCATGGAACTCTCAATAACATCCCCCAGGGAGTCAGCAAAAACACTGCAGCACAGGTGGAAAACACCAAGGTTAGGAGGAAAGCAGCCATGCCTGCTGAAGAAACATAAGAGGCTGGCGTGAAGGCTCATTTGTCCACAGAGTGTTGAGTGTGGTCTCTCTTCTCCAGCTCATGGGTGCTCTCCTGACATACTGAACCCTCTACAGATCCAGATTCCTTCTTGTTTAACAGAGAGGGTAGGATCCTGAATTCCCCCAGGTTGGAGAGAGTGTGAAAAAAGGACTTCCATTTGCCCCAGAATGGCTGCCCTGTATCTTAGAATTGGTCAAATAAAGACCCCCCTCCCCCACTCTACAAAGCATTGCCCTTTCTATAAAGAAACATGGACAATGACAGCCAGGTCTAAGGCTCCTTAGAAAGATGGTGGAAGAGCTGTGGCTACGTCACCAATTCTGAATTCTAAGGCTCTGCTCGCCACAGCTGACACTTTCATGAGCACTCTGAGGAAGAAAGACACCACTCTCAACATCAGTTGACAATTCTTCTGGTGACATTTCTTCACAGAGTAACACTGGGAAGCCCTGTCCACAGCCAGTCCACAGGCATGGGGACTGACTTACCTTTAACACCAAGCAGAGTCCTGGCTATCTAAATCCTGCAGCAAGTCCACCCTTCCACTCCCATCATTTAAAACTCAACAGAGAAAGGACCCAGTGCTGCTGGGTGGCAGTAAAAAACTATTCTGTTCATCCACTGAGGAAGAAGGTCAGTAGGCCAGTGAGATGGCATAGTAGGTAAGGGTACCTGCCATCAAGTCTGACAACCTATGTTAAATACCTGGGTCCCACAAGGAGGAGGGAAGGGCCAACTTCTGAGGGTTGCTCTCTGACCTCTAAATGCTTGCTGTGGTATGCACATGAATGTGCAAACACACAGATTATATACTCAAAGACTTTAAGGAATACCCTTGAGGTTAGCACTGCTACAGCACATTCTGTAGGTCCATGGAATGAACCCAGAAGAAATAGAGTGCCCCAAACAAAATGAGGGGAAGGGAGGAAAAGAGGGGTATGAAGAGAAATCATTACCAGGAGTGAGAGGAATGAAATCTAAGGTCAAATCCAGGTGCTGACATACCTCCACTCTCAACCTGCAAGTGGTCTTGCTATAGTTGACAGAGCAATGTGCAATGGGCCCAAAAGCAAACAGTTCTCCCAGGCCAGTTGATAATTGTCGAGACTCTCTTGTACTTTATGGAAGCATCACCTGTCAATAAAATGCTATTGGCCTGTGAGTTTAGGCACACAATCGGGAGGTAGAAATTCCGGTACAGAGACAGTATTTCTGGGATACTCAGGCTTGGAGATTTGCCCCAGACGTACAAGAAGATGGTTGCATTAAACTGGAGACCAGGTAACCAGCCACGTGGCATAATTTAGACTAGAATAAAGGAGAAAAATAACAAGTAAAGGAGTAATTAAATTATGAGCTAATCGGAGAACAAGCAAAGCTTTTGACCTAGACATTTACTCATGAGATATTAAGTCTTAGAGTTGTTATTTCTGGGAACAAAGAGGATGTATGGAAAAACATGAGGTAACAGATGGCTTTAATGACTGTTTCTGTTCCTCATACCATAACCACGGCTCCATTATTTTCCCACACAGTGAACCATATGACCTCTGCATTTTGAGGAAGAAGCTCAGAGACGATCTCTCCTGGCTCCTTCCACCTATTGGGGAGAACATTGAACAAAGAGGAGAAAGGCTCTCATTCCTGTCCTGCAGTGAGGACTGAGGAGAGTCACCCCTCAAAGCACCATGCCTCTCAGTGGGTTTGGCAAAAAAAAAAAACAAAAAAAAAAAAACAGTGCAACTCAGAATTGCCCAATGCCCTGACCCAGTAACAAAATCACCATCTTCAATTACCCAGTCCAAGGACCCAAGCAGCTACTAGGAGTTCTTCATTTTTATATCCCTATAAACAAATACTTTCCTATAGGAAACGAGTTCCATTTGAAGTATCTGGAGACTGTCTTTCCTGCTGGGTCTTTATTAACAAATACACTAGATGGGCTTCTTTCTGTACTGCGGTTGCTTTATCTATGAAATGTTGCTAATGTCTCAAAAATGTGTACTGCAGGTACAACATAAAACTTTAAAAGAAAAAAAAATCATGAACAATTAGCCATCTCAGGACCTGTGATTTTTAAGAAATGGAATTTATTTTTCTGGCGCTACTATTCTTTCTGTTCAGAGGAGGGGAAGTGGGGAGGAATAGCTAGGACTAAATGCATTTTGAAAGTCATATGGAAACCTACTACTGTAGAAGCCTCCTAAAATATCATACACAGATGTGTCCCCAAACCCCGAACACAGAGACATACACACATATAAATAACCCTATTGAAACCATATGGTGGGAACAAAGGCTCCAGTATCAGTGTGATAGCTGGTATATGCTTGGGACAGGGAGTGGCACTGTCAGGAGGTATGGCCTTATTGGAGTAGGTGTGCCACTGTGGGTATGAGCTGTTATTACCCTAGCCATAGCTGCCTGGGAGTGACTATTCTTCTAGTAGTTTTCAGATGAAGATGTAGAACTCTCAGCTCTGCCTGTACCATGCCTGCCTGGATGCTGCCATGTTCCCACCTTGATGATACTGAACTGAACCTCTGAACTGTAAGCCAACCCCAGCTAAATGTTGCCCTTAGAAGACTTGCCTTGATCATGGTTCATGGTGTCTGTTCATGGCAGTAAAACCCTAACAAAGACAATCAGTAATAAGTTACCTCTTTTGAGTTGTTGGCTACTGAGGTCCGATAGAGCCCCAAACGTTACAGATTACTGCCACTCCTCTCTGTTATCCTTAAGAACTTGACCATAAAACCATATTGTTAAAGACACCACGTATTTGAACCATAGAATCACATAGAATTATCAAACCGGTACTTATATGGAAGATTTATAAGATGTTTAAGGCCTGCTCTGTGGGGTAGAACCCATACCTGGGCACTGTTATAATGCCAAAGACTACATGGCTAGAAAAGGCATTGGCCCTGAGGGAGAATTAATACTACTAGTCTGCTAGAAGGGTGCAATATTAAAATGATACTGATGACATCACCACACCTATAGATTAGTGCATGTTTCATCATTAAAGAGGCTCCACTTGTGGCACATGGCAAATATCACAAAGATCATAAATGGTCCCGAGGCAGAGATTAAGAGCTTATAGTATGTTCAGCCCTAACTGAGACACCTATACCACAAGCCCTTACCGCAAGGCTCAGGGTTCATCTTGGAAGAACAGTAAAATATGAGTCAGAGGCTGTGGATGGCTAAAGGGAAACAGAGAAGAGTCAGCACACAGAGGAAAGTTGTACATATAAACACAGTGAATGGGGCATAATGCATGCATAAGACCTGCCTTACATATAAACACAGTGAATGGGACATAATGCATGCATAAGACCTGCTGTACATATAAACACAGCGAATGGGGCATAATGCATGCATAAGACCTGCAGGGGCTAAAGATGGACAAAATGCCAGCATGGAGGTTGATGGAGGTCGGTGTGCAACCCCATCCTAGGTAGGGAGCTCCTGACAATTGACAACTGCAAGGAGAGAGCCAGTTTTCTTTAGGAGTTCGTCCTCTGATAGGTCAATTATGCTCCAGGGAACACAGAACACCAAAGAATGTTTGGATAGCACAGGTTAAACTTGATGGGGAGGAAGAGAGGGAGAGAGCAACAGAGCAGGAACTTGGGTGGGGAGCGAGGAGGATTGTTAAATCTGGATTAGGTGAAGAATAGAGGGATTATGGCCAAATTCTATTGTATGAAATTCTCAAAGAATTAATACTTTAAAAAAAAAAGAAAAGAAGAAGAAGAAGAAGAAGAAGAAGAAGAAGAAGAAGAAGAAGAAGAAGAAGAAGAAGAAGAAGAAGAAGATCGTGAGCATAGAGCCACCTCAGCACCCGTCACTTCAAGTTTTGAGTTTCTTTTCTGGTTGGAGAGAATCTTTCTGCTCGGGGGTCTCAGTTCAAGGACTCCATTATTAGAAAACAATGAATGAAACTATTAGTCAATGTGATGATTAAAAGTCATCTATCACACAGAATTGTGAAACAACCTAAGCACATAGTTTAAAATGACTGCTATTACAACTTGAATCATGCTTCCTCCTAAGAATACTCGGATGCTATAGCACCCAGTAACTCAGGTCAGTCACCTTGCAAGAAATAAGATTGCCTGTAATACAATAAGGTAAGGCGTCCTATTGGAGCAGGGTGGGCCTTAATCTAACATGGCTGGTGTCCTAAAGGAAGGGAAGACCGAGACAGAGCAGCACGTGAAGGTGAATGGACAGACTGTTCCATATATAAGTTTGACCGCATGGCCCCCAAATCACCAAAAGCCAGGGAAAGGAAAGGGAAGGTTTCCTCTCATACCCAGATTTTAGAGGGAGTATGGGCCCCAATAACTTGACTAAAGAGGCTTCGCATTTTCAAAACTGTGTAAGAGTGACTGTCTGTTGTGTGATAGGACACTGGCTTTTGTGAAACTGTGCTGTGGCCATTCTAGAAAATAAATAGAGTTGCAATGAAGGACAGTGAGCTGGAGTACAAGTCCCAGATATCACATCCTGGGCAGCACTCCTCTGCACTGGCTATGTCACTAGGCACACTTAGCTCTAAGAATGAGATTGTGCTAAGCTGAACTGACCATCAGCTGAGCCCTTCAAAGAGTCCAGGCTCTTCCTGATGAGAAAGATTTGAAGTCAGGAGGGTTTTAGTCAAATTAGAGGCTCTAAAGCTGACCCCGAGGATGAAAGGTGACTAATGACAGCCATGTCATGAAAGGTTGCATGTCAGCCATGGGTGACACCTTGCTGACAGCCAGCAAAGGAATGGGTTCTTCTGTCTCACAGAGACCAGGAACAGACTCCAGCCAGACAGAGGGATGCACATGGATGTAGATTACTCTCTGAAGTTTCAAGATGGGAATTCAGCCTGGCAAGCACCTCATATTTGCCCTGATGATACTTGGGACTCCGCCCAGAGCCACACTGTGCCCCAGCCTCTGGACCACAGGACTCTGAGATAATGGATGTTTGGTTTTCAGCTGCCAAGTTTGAAGTCATTTCTTACACAGCATGAGAAAACCAACACAGGAGTGCACATTCACTGCCAAAATTTTTATGAGACTGTTAAATTATAAATATGTCCAAGACCATAAAGGAATACACAAAATGATTGTGGACGCAACGTTACCTTAAAATATGTAAAATAGAAGGATACTCACTTCTCCTGGAGTATCCACCAAATTCCTATACAAACAAATGACAGAAGAATTCCAAATGTGGCTAGATGGCAGGATTGTCTGTTTAAAGCTGTCTTTGAGGTTACAGAGATGCCTCAGTCAGGGAAGTGTTGATCACAGAAGTATGAAGAGCTGAGTTTCAATCCCTAGCACCCATGTAAGTCAGGCACAGCAGTGTACATAGGTAATCCCAGCTCAGAAGAAGCAGGAATAAGAGGATGCTGGGAGCTCATCCAACCTAGCACAGTTAGTGAGCTCCAGGTTCAGTGAGAGACTTTTCACAAGAAAGGCAAAAAATATAATAAAAGATACCTGGCATTGGCCTCTGAACCTTCCACACACTTTTATACACTTAGATGAACATACACATGTGCATACAGACCCGTCTTTAATCTTCATATATCACTTTATGATTTTAAAGATAAGGATTGTTTATGCTCCCAGTAGCTGTTCAGGTTTCCATTCAGCAAGGCAAAAGTTCATCAACCTCATATTTTACTAACTTTAATAACCAAAGCAAGTCAGAGGCCTGCATGCCAGGGTCCACCTGGACAATGCATTATTCAGTGACCCGACCTATGGCAGCTCCCTCCACCATGGCCCCACCTGGCAGCCTCCATCTGCCAGGTGTCTGCTGTTGACTCTGCCCTTTTACCATCGTGACCTACTTATCAATGCTGATTGTGGCACCCCCAAAGAGATAAGAAGAGGTAGCAGTTTTCAAGTGAAAATACTGAAACTCTCTTGATTCTTTGTCATGGTCATCGTTGGGTTCCAGATAGTAGATGTCTGACTGTCTTGGGCTCTGATAGAAGGACCTGTGTAGGCCAATGGCCAAAGAATGCAAACAGTAATCAAACCTTCCTCATCTCTGACCTTGGGGTCTTAGTTACTATTATGTCACCTACAGTATCCTGCTATTATACTGATAATGTGACACTTCTGCTTCCTAAGGAGGCAGATAAGTCTAAGATGGACTCATTAGCTGAAATCTACAAAGCTGGTATGGATAGGGCTGAGCATGAAGTTCAATTGGCCCAGAGTCCCTGGTGATTAGTATCTTTTATGCATCTTTCCCCAACTCTACTTCTTGATGTCTAGATAATGTGGTGTTATTAGTAGTAGAAGCAGGGATGTGACAAGAATCCCACTTCACAACAAGGTGCACAATATGCCTCTTGTCACCTGCACTAATGGGTCAGAAGAGACATGGGAGACACAAGGGCACCTGGATAGATGCATCATTAGGAGTCTGTATAATATCTCTGTCCTCTGAAGAGGTTCCCATTGCACAATGGGTTGTAGTCTCCTTCCCAGAGTTCCATGGGCTCAGGCTTCAGATTCTGCCTAAGCTGAATATAGGTTTGGTATCTCACTAGCCTCTCTGACTTGCCAGCTGCAGGTTCTCTGTTATTTAAAGAAAGGGAAACATAGCACAGCTACCTATGAGAAAGCTGCCTATGAGTGGGCCCTATTAAGAACACTGTGTAACCCAGAGTCAGGCTCAGTATATTGCCATCATGAGTTAAGGATGCAAGGTAGGATTTCACACTGGGTCAGCTTCTCTTCACATTCAGGGCACCCTGGGATCTGCACCACTCAGTTAGGATGCCTGGGTTCAAGCCTGCATCAGCAACAGGCCATAATAAGGATGGACTAATGAGCCATTCACTCCTTATTCATTGCACATGGTAACAAAACTGTGGTATGTAAGGCAAACTCCCTCTCAATGCACACTGTGCAACTTGACTTCACATAATCCTCTACTCTTTGGTATTCCTATGCCTTAACTTATACTCTTAGACTGTTTTATTTTAAAGTATTTTAATGAATGTAAAAAATTAGAAAAAAAGACAACTATAAAGGAGGAAGCAGGAATGGGATCTAAGCAGAGCTCAAGTTAGCATATAGCTGCTGAACACACCGTTGGCATCTTAAGGCTTCAATGTCTCCACTAGATCTGAGGCAGCTGTGGGATGGGTGGCATCTCAACATGCATCTCTTGTGCTGCTTTCTTTTTATGATTCTGAGAAGCTCATAGAATAGGAGAAAAGCAGGATTCACTGGGGCCAGCTACCAGTCGCATACTTGTTCACTCAACTGACCATGATATCTATCCTCAGTGGATTAGTGAATGTCCAGATGGGGCATGGCTATGGATCAAAGCAATACATATTGTTTATGTACCAATTCTGCAGCAGGTGTTGTACTAGAAAATGAGGGTACAACCATAAACAGGACAAATCCCACCTTGATATAGTTCATACTATATAACGGCAGATGGCAAACATGATGACTTCAATCTTCTCTGTGCTATGACAAGGACTTCTGCATCTGGCCATGACTGGCTGACAGGCACTAGGCTTGATCCCCTGACAAAACAATTAATAAGCTACAAAACAATCTGAGTTTTAATATTGCAGCATGGGATTTTTGTCACTAACGGAAGAAAAATACAGATGCATTTGGATTTATGGTAACTCCCTGCTTGGGAGAATTCTGCAGATCCAACACAGGGAGGTGGTGTCCAAGCTCAGCGTGGCAGTTCTCATTGCACTGAAGAGACAGACTGGAATCTGAGAGATGGTGTGTGTGTGTGTGTGTGTGTGTGTGTGTGTGTGTGTGTGTGTGTGTGGTGGGGGTATAGTGTATAAGCCCAATCATCAGAAAACAGTGTCTTTGCCATTCTTTAGACAATGGCTAGCCTGTATGTATGCAAAGAAGTATTCTATCAGCTCTAACAAAGAGTAGGTAAAGGAGACTTGAGAGCTGAACAGAAAGATCAGAGGTTATAAGGTGCTTGGGAGATTGTAAGCATTTCCATCTCTTTGGGAGAGACTCCAGTTGAGGCTCCAGAAAGAACAAGTCATAGTCATGGGTACCATGTCTGAAAGTAAGGACCACATGTGAAGATGACTGACAAAAACCAAAATAGATACATCTTAACAAGGAAGAAAACAACCTTGACAGGTTCAGGAGGACATGCCAAGCAATTTAACTGCCTGCCAGGATACAATTCAATACCATTTAAAGAAAATTGACATAAATCAGACTGCCTAGAGCATATTGTCTGGGCTCCTTGTGAAGAAATGGGAAGTAAAATACTAATAAACAAGGTACTAGGAAATAAACAGTCCCCAAATACGATTGAGAAGTTAGAATCTGCAGATGAAAACATTAAAATAATTATTATATATGTAATGAGGGAGTGAGAGGAAATTCAAAATAGTGAAAGAACAAAAGAGAGCCATAGGAGAGGAACAGAAAGTTAAATGGATGGATAAACTGATAGATGGGTGGATCAATTGATGATGGCTGGCTGGCTGGATGGATGGATGAGTGGATGAATGGATGGATGGATGAGTGGATGAATGGATGGGTGGACGAGTGGGTGGATTGATGATACAATTTCATCACTAAAATGTACCAAACCCAAAACAAAAACTTTGTTCTAGTGTTACTAGCACTTTTTCTGCACAACAAAAAAGAAAGTAATTAAATATCAGTAGAAATTACTTAATCTGACCACCTTGGAGTGAAAAGAAAAGACTAAAATATAAAAAGATAATGAGGCTCAATGTGCCAGGTAGCATCATGTGATCTAATGTGTGCAGTTGTCTAGTATTTTTATGTCATAAAGACAAACTGAAAAAACAAAGGTAAAAAAAGTATATCAAGAAATAATAGGGTGCAGATATAAAACATTAATAGATTACTTGCCTAGTGTGCACCAGGCCGGGGGTTTAATCCCCAGTACTGAAGAAAAACAAAACATTGTCACCAAAGATGAAAATCAAAGAAAGCAAAAATGAAGTAAATGAACCTTTACAGCACTACTAGGAAGCTTGGTATAGCAACATTTGTCTACTGTTTCAGGCATATGGAAAGGTGAGGCAGGAGGCTCATTTGAGCCCTAGAATTTGAGAACTGTCAAGGTAGATCAAAAAGGTGGATCAGTGGGTAATGGTTCTTGCCACCAAAGTTGAAACCTGAGATCAATGCCCAGAACCCACATGGTAGAATGAGAGAATTGATTCCCATGGGTTGTCCTATGGCTTCCACATGTACACAATAGCATGTGTGCCCACACATTTACTTATATGTAAATAAAAATACAACAATGTTTTTATTAAGAGAACAGTCTTGGCACTATATTAAGATTCTCTATATATTAATTAATTAGTTAATTAATTAATTAAAAACTAAAGCCTCAATGGATAAGGCTTTACTAAGGCTCATGGACTGGAAATTTTATTTTTAGTCAATGACAAGTTTTCTCAAAATTCTTATATAGAAAATGAAAATTTGGGGGCAAAATCCCAAAGTTTATTTTTTTCTTTTTAAGTGGTTGACATACTTGTCAACATGTATAGAGAAGTACGCAGGATTCTAAACAGTTAATACAAAACTTATGAAGAGAGAGTGGGGGTCAGCATAGCGCACAGCACCTTTTGCTCATGTTTACTGTGCCTCTAGCACTGTTCTCAACACTCAGCTTAAGTTCATCTGCAGCAGGATGTGCCTTATTGCCCTTCTGCCCTTCCTATAAGAATCCTTAATTCTGGAGGATGCTTTTTCCAGAACAGAGATTGAAATGGCCTGACTCACAGCTCAAAATAGAGACAGGTTGCCAAACGCAGCAACTATCTGCCAATGCTTAGCAGACTCACAGATACATGAGATAATAATTAGCTGTTGTTTAGTTTTATGCTTAGAGAGTCTTAGGATTCATGTGGATTTCAAAGTATAATATACATTTAGTATAGCCAAGACAATGAGTTATCAAAATATTAATAAACAAAGCTATCAACAGAAAAGAATGGGGGATCTAGCTAGATATGAGCCCACACATTTATAGTCACCTAACACGTTGCAAAGGTCTAAGTGCAATGAATTGAGGCAACAATACTTTTGTCATCATACATTATCAGTTGATATCCATATGGATAAAGTGGATCATCATCTCCATATAACATCTCACTTAAAAAACATCATCTTAAACTGATTATATAGGCTTATGTGTGGAATGTAGAATAATATATATTCTAAAATAAAATAAGAATATTTTTATTTCAAGGAATAAAATTCTTTTTTAAATGTGACCAAAACACAGAGCAGAAATATAGCTAGGAGATACTAAAATGAATATTTTTAAGAACATTGTTTCATATATATGATAGATAGATAGATGATAGATAGATAGATAGATAGATAGATAGATAGATAGATAGAAAACAGATAATCTTTGTGTGTGTGTGTGTGTGTGTGTGTTAATGTGTTGAATCCAACAATCTTCAGTATAATGCAAGTTAAAATCACAGTGAGATCTCTCCATATGCCTAACATTAGAATGCCTAACATTACAAGGCTGTCAACAATAACCCATTCTACCTGTTGGTACCTGTTTAACTCAAAGAATAGATCCATTCTTGATTATATATCTAAAGAAATAGAGTCAAAGTACTATACAGACAAACACATATAGAATGATCATAACAGCAGTGTTCAATAAAACTAAAATAGGTAGCAAGAAAAGTCTTTATAAGACAGTGAACATGTTTTGTATATACACACAATGCTGCCCTATGTAAGAATAAAATAGTGAATGCACAGAATGCCAAATTCAATGAGCTAAACTCACAAATACTCTTTTTAATGAAGAATATGGTCAGAAACACACACACACACACACACAAATGGTTCTACTTACATAAGATTCAAAAACAGAGAAAAGGGACTAAAATTCCCAATACTATTGAGAATGAGAGTTAATGCAGAAAGTATGCAAAAAAAAGGTTTTGGGGGTGACAGTTATATATCACATTTTGGTCAAGTGTTCCCTATATCTGTGTATTCAGTTATGATTTGTGTTCATTTATGTACTTACATACTGCTTCAAAATCAACATTTACCCTCAGACATACACCACCCTACAAATCCATTGCAAGAATCAAGTTGAGGGCTGACAAGTGCCAATGTAGGGATTGGGTAATGATAGTAAAGAATTCTGTCCAGCGATAGGAGCTAAAATGTCAGGACCACACTGATTGATTAGATGTGAAGATGAGGTGAGGTAGGAACTTAAAATGAATCTCGGATTTCTTTCTAGTATTAGAGGTGAAATAAGTAGGGAGATCATTAATGGAAATCAAAACTACAGGAAGAGCAAGTTCAGCTGGAGGTGCCTGTGGTCATCTGCAAGAATGTCTCTGGGAGGTAATTAACTGGAAGTTTGGCGGAATTGTCCAGGCAAGAGAGATGGCTATGAGATTCATCAGCAACTCTAGTCATAATTAAAATAATGAGACTGGATGGGATCTGTCATAGAAAGACCATGAAGCAAAAAGCATCATCAACTGCTGGTATGGAGCCAGTACTCCAGGGATCTAACATTTGAGAGAAGAAACCATGTGTAGGGCTGACAAGTTTCAACTGGAGAAACAGGGACAAGACCAAAAGACATCAGTCATGGGGTCCCAGTTCTGAAGGGATGCAGAGTGGTCTGTGAACTTCACTTCTTCACAAAGCCTGCCTGGAAGGCACAGAGTTAGATCTAAGCTGTAGTCCTCAGGCAAGTTAGCCTCAGTTTCTTCAGTGCTATAAAGGGAAATACTTAGCATCTATGTTAAAGGGTTTCAGGAGAACTAAACAGAATGGTACATTTAAAGTGCTTAGCAAATAACAAGTAGCTATGAGTTATAGCCACCACAATCCTCATGTTGCTAAACCAAGCAAAGTGTTCTTTCTCAGGAGGGTGGATACAGGGATGAGTTACAGGCTAGGAACACTGATGAAATCACTAATTGCCCCAGCCAGCAGAAAGCAGAAAGGGAAGGCCTCAGGAGCACAGGAAGATGAAATCCCATGATACGCAGAAACAAGTAAGAACAGATGTGGACATAAACACTCTGACAAAGTGGTGAATGCTGCATAGGATAGGTGCAACCCTACCATGGACAGTCACCACATACTGACAAGAACTTGGAGAGATCCTTAAGTTTGGGACAATCAGTGCTGGTAGGAGAGATACTGAGGAAATAAGTTTAATTTTTTCACCTGCCAATCATTCACTCTCTCATGTTTGAGAGACACATCAAATGTCTACCAAGGAACTTAAGAAAGTTCTTATCCTTGAAAGGAAACATTCCTCTAGAATGTTGACAGAGAACATAAGAGGAGGCTAATATGCATTGATCATTTTCTCTCTCCCAAACTGTGAGTTTATGTGCATAACAAACATTTAGTGTGTGTGTGTGTGTGTGTGTGTGTGTGTGTGTGTGTGTGTATTCATCCTTTAAGAGCTAAATGACAAACTCAAGGTCAGATGACAGTAAGTGTCAAAGCCAATAATTGGAAAATAGAGCCACATTTAAGCAAGAAATTGCAGAACATAAGATGGGTGTCACAGATGCTCCGTCTGTTGTTAGAATTATAGAGAACTCAATGAGGAAAATGCCATATGGATTAGAAAAGAGGAGGTTGACCAGAACTCTGGTATTACCCAGACATATGCACCGACAGCACATTGGCTGCACACAGAAAAGTCAGGAGTCTTACTTGCTTTCCCATTATCCACACATGGTTTCATCTTGAATGAACACAATTCATTCTAATGACCAAAGTTAGACTGGATTTTTGCCAAGCGTTCCTGAGTCCACGGAATTGTCCTTCTGCACTGTCAAATCCCCAGATTGCATACTTAGCAGCTGTTTTAAAGATATTTTGTCAAAATTGCATGTCATATAGGCACAGAATAATTTGTCGCAGGCATTTTTACATCTGGCTGACTCCAATCAAATCATCCAGGGATTAGGTAAAAACTTACAGTTTTTATCAGTTTTAATTACTTAAAACAATTTCAATGGCCATTTAAATCTCTCCCACCCCACCCCCTACATATTCAACACAGAGTTGCAGAAATAATAGAGAACAGATGGCTGAAATATTTAAGACTCTGATTTTTTTAAAAAACAAAAACAGCTAAGAAAATACTTCATTTATTTTTTTTCAACTTAGAAGTAACTGCTTTACAAGAAAAGGACAGCTTTGCAATATCTAAATTCACTTGAAAAAACACATTTAATCTAATTTTTTACCAAAATGAAGGATTTCTCTTAGCTCAATGTTGATTGGGACTACCTGGCACTTAGAGGGAACTCAGATAAGCCTGTTAATAGTGCAGCTTTGAGTTGTGAAAGTTGGTGTTTAAGGAGCCTCCATACATGTATCTTAAGGAAGGGACCAGGCACAGCTAGAGTTGACTAAGGGTTTGTGTAGACTTGAGCTCATTCTCAGGCTGTGCAACTTCAAATATGATGAGGAGATGCTGTTGTAGGCCTGATGCAGTTGACACACAATACTCAGCTTCTAAAGGGAGCTGAAGTGTGTCCCTAGGTGTTTATATTCAATTTGTTTGTGTTCCTCAAAAAGTTCTTATGCCATAAGCATAGGCCTCAACGGATGAATATATATATTGTCCCCAAACCCAAGCCAGGCTAGCAAGCACATTTGGCCAAAATGACCTCTATCTTTTATCCCTGCTTTAAGTGGAGGATATGTTTCATCCCTTTAGTGGGAACTGGACTTCACAGTGGGATAAGATTAGTTAATCAGTACAGGAGGCTCCAGATATATTGAGTCTTGTCAGGCTAACTACCTCTGATAGGAAAAGGCTTTCTCATATCATTAAGGATGTTGCTGGTCTCAGGGAATGAGTTGGTTTCTTTAGGAATGAATTGTTATATAAGGGAAAGACTATCCCCTCTTTGGTCTTTGACTTCCTGACTCGGCATGTTATCTCTCTTTGCTTATGTTCCTGGCCACATTGACAGCCACCATGAGAGCTGTTCAGAAGCACATGGCCAAGTCTTTAGAATTGTGAAGTAAATGATCCTTTTTCATTCAAAAGCCTCAGCCTCAGGTATTTGTTAGAGCAACTGAAAACAGATTAATATGACTGAAAAGGACCTGGTGGGAGGCTGACATCTGGATGCTGCAGAGGCTATCATGTCCACCCAGGATTCTCTCTAAAGGGAGAGACTCGAAAGGAAGAAGTCAAATTCTGAGGCAGAATGCCCAAAGCTTCTAATGGAAACATGGATAAAGCTACTTCCAGACTTCCTTCCAGTTCTGAGCTCCATAATCCTCATGCTGATCAGAGGGGACGCTGCTAGAATTTACACTAATAGCATACTAGGTTGTTGATTAAAAATACAAATCCTTGGGGTTCTAAGCTCTAGACCCAGCACACACACACACACACACACACACACACACACACACTCACACTCACACTCTCACACACATACATACATACTTGCTCACTCATTCAAAGGTACACATTCACATACACATACACACACATTCTCACACACACACAGAGCTAACTAGCTGTATGGTCAGAACAAGCCACTTAACCATTCTAAGCTTTGTTTTCTTCATCCTATTCTCTCTTATATAGTGTTGAAAATACCATAAGTTCATGTTTGGCACAGAAGTACCAGTCACAAACAGCAAACTGTCTCTATTCATCCTCCATTACCTCACAAATATGTCACTGAAGGAGGAGCCTCTAACCACCTCTCTGATCCCTGTTGTACATTGTGCTGGTTTCTCTCAACCACTCTGTCTAAATTATTTTAATTGGGTGAGTAAGACCCTCCTCTGTCACCATAGCACAGATAAGGTCTGCTGTTACGAGATCTCAGTCAATGTTCGAAGGGTGATAAATACCATCTCTCTGGAAAAGGACTATCACTATCACATTGTTCATAAACAAATGAAGTTGGTACCCATGACTTCTTTGGTACCAACATTTCCAGGTTCCCATGCAAATGGGTATGGCCATTGTAGTTGAGTTCCAGACACTGAAAAATAAGTGCATGCACACTGCCTTTCAGGCTTTGCCTATCAAAACAAATAACAGAAATAAACTTCTCACTAGATATTTGATGCAGCAGAGAAGGTGGTGGACAAATGATAAGAGGAGCCTGGGCTCCAAGTCACCATATAGAGAAGAGTTTCCATTAACTGGTAAATTTTCTTCCATTTGAATCGCAAGAATTTGTTGATATTTTTATGCTATGGCAGTCGCCTCTAGTAAGCACGTCTCTAACTATAATGTGCTGAGGGATCACTTAAAGAGCTGGTCTCACCATAGGCTACAAAGCCATAGCAGAATTTCTGATTCTGTACATCGAAGGTTGGCCTCAGGCCTTGGAGTTCCCAATTATGTTCTTAGGTGATGCTGGTGCAGAGAACACTTTGGTCATTGCTGACTTTGCCTAACAGGTTTAGGATCACCACTTACTGTAGCTGAGCTTGGGTAACTGATGAACTTAGGTAGGTAGAGACCTTGGACCTACACTGTTCACCTACCATGCTATCCTCGATGCTCTGAGCTCACAGCTTGTCTATCTATGTGAGAAGACACCTAAGAAAATACACAACTGACAAATGTTGACAAGCATCAAATGAGAGGAATGTGGGACTGAACTATTTATTGCTTCTAAGTAAGTGGCACTCCTCCAAGGAGAGAGAGCACTGTTTGAACAACAGAAAGATGTAGCATCTGCAGGTGTAAAATGATGTCAAGAACAAATGTTGCTCTGACCTGGACAGAGAGACAAATTGCGATGAGGTTCTTAGAAATGTGTAATGAAGGTTGAAGCTAGAACTGAGAGTAGGAAATTGATCTTAAGGAAATCAGGGAGACAATGTGAAGAACAGGTGATTCTTAGGAACAGTGTGTTTAGCGAGCTAGAACAGAGGCTGTCTAGGACAGAAGCAAGGGGAGGGTGATCTACTTCAGTAGGGAGAATATAGATGTCCCTGTGGGCCTCAGTGGTACAGGTCAGTGCAAGCTCTGAGAGGCAGGCAGGAAGCACTTGGGAAATTTCCAGATCAGTGACTGGCAAGGGTGGAGGACTGGGAGGAGCAGCCATGCTCTCCTGTAGGATTCTATCTGAACAGACAGGCACACAGCAATTCAAGAGGGACACAACCATGAAAGTAGCCTCGGGAAAGAGGGTCAGTTAGAACAGGTTGGGGTGTAAAGGTGGTTGGTTCATGTAATCTGCAGGTTCTGTAAGATCTTGGAGCTGTCATCAGAGCAATGATGTTCCTATGTCATTCCTATCATGAACTACTTGCATGGAAAAAGACACTTGAGTTATGTGTACCCGAGAATGTTTCTTCCCCCTTTTCTCCCTTTCCCCATCCCCTATGAAGTCCCCCTCCCCCTCTCCCTGTCTCTGTCTCTACCATCTCTTCTCTCCCTCTTCCCTCTCTCCTCCCTTCTTGTCCCTCTCCTCTTTCCTCTCTCCCCTCTCTTCCCTTTCTTCCCCTCCTCTCTCTCTTCCCTTCTCCTCTTTTCTCTCCTCTCTTCCCCCTCTCTGCTCAGTCTTCCCTCCCCCTCTCTCCTTTCTTTCTTTTCTTTTTTTGTTACCTTAGTAAAAACAGTATAAATAAGTTTTCATTTTATTGCAAAGCACCCTATGAAGCCGACAGTAGATATCCTCACTTAAAGAAAAATGGTTACAAAGGATTAAGTGTGTATGGTTGAATTAAAGCCTGATTAACCATCCTAGAGTTGGAATACACTTTTACACCTACATTAGGCCTATTCTTCATTTCCATCTTCAAGTTAAGTCTGTCTGTCCAGTAAATCAGTAAGCACAGTACAAGGTCGATGATTTTCGGAGTTCCCCTGAGCCAGGGAAACCAAGCCACTAAACAAAGCCCAGTCTCCTGTGCAGACCACACAGAATGTAGAGGATTCTTCTGTCCGTGTTCTGCTGTGTAGCTGACCACACACAACGTAGAGGATTCTTCTGTCAGTGTTCTGCTGCATAGCTGACAGTTCAGTGACTGATAGAAAATCGATTTAACCTCTTAAAAATCACTCTTGTTTTTGCATTCTTTCTTGTGTTTAATTTAGAAAAGTAAAAAGTATAAATTTTATCTCATAATTGGAGCGATGCCTTAGAAGTGCAGCTTATAATTCCTATGGGAAAAAATTAGGTGATCATTACTGAACAATAATTAATAACTTAGTCCTTCAAGCTCAAAAAGAGTAGTAAGTCTATGGATGCTACTTAAAATCTAGTTGACATTGATTTTTCAAGTATCAGCAATATTAGTCTTTAAAATGTTACCATTTGTGTAGTGCAAAGAATATTTATGTATATAAACCAAACTACTGGACAAAAAAGAAATGTAATCATCAGAACTGAGATTTTCTTGTGAATTCCACTTCATTTCCAGTCCATCTCTTAGGTCATCTGGGCTCAGCAGTCTTCTTGAGTAAAAAGCCATTTCTTCAATTTAGTTTTCTTCTCCTTCTTTGATAATACAAATGCACCAACCACTGAGCAATAAAAGGCCATGTAATAGCAAAAGCTAATGCACCAGGGGACATCTCAAAGGGCCACCAAGCTGGTCTCTGTGAGAAGGTTTGATTACTTGTCTGCAAAGATAATTTCGCCTGAGAAGCAGTTAGTATTTCCAGTTTATGAAGTCTCTGAAGGACGTTCTGCATGTCCTCCTGCAATCTAATGAGCACAAGAGCAATCTGCTCGTTGAGGCTGCCTCTGGACCCCCAGTCTGAGCCCCAGCATTCTCCATCACCTCCACTTCCTACTTGCCGACCCTTGGTTCCTTCACTCAAATGTGGCATTCTATGCCCTCTCCCTTTCCTGATACTGGAGAAGTCCTCGCTCTCTCTACCTCTCTTCTCACTGTGCGGTGCTCCACTGTTACTTCTGCCATCTTCTCCTCCGTGTTTCATTTCACCTTTTCCCTTGACTGCTACCATTTGCATTTTCCCAATGCTGCCATTTCCAGGAGATTGCTGAGCATCTTCACAAAAACCAGAACTTTCCAAGTGCTGATTAGGATCACCACCTAAGTAATACTCTTCTTGTCCAAATTGCTCCATAGAATCACAGTATACTTCACTCTCTGAATCACTTGTTAAATGATGTATTCCTGAAGCATCTTCACTGGGATCTTCATTTGTATCTTGGTGAACACAGACAATGTTGTTTCCTGTCTGCTTCGAGCTCCGATCTCCAGGCTTTGCATCTTCACTGCTTCTGGTGCTCCAGGAAGAATCAGTATGAATGTCATTCTGTATATCCTGAGCAAAGCTATCTTTATAGCCACTGGTAACAATTATTTCCAAATTCTTATCTGTTGATTTCTTCATCATTTTCTTATCATCACTGCCACTCTGTTCTGCTCCTTTTAACTCTTCTTGGGCCTCTTCTTCCTCAGACTCTGCCCCACTATCGCTGCTCTCTGCTTTACCATTATCAGCTTTGGCATTTGAAGAGGTCAGGACATTACCAAGCTCTGAGGTCAAGTCAGAGCAGCTCTTGCTGCTCTT
Organism: Mus pahari; assembly: GCF_900095145.1. Taxonomy (NCBI): domain Eukaryota; kingdom Metazoa; phylum Chordata; class Mammalia; order Rodentia; family Muridae; genus Mus; species Mus pahari. The sequence continues at coordinate 144,526,007 of NC_034592.1, forward strand.
TTTGTCTTCTACAATCTCATAAAATGGACCTATAACATGCAGCAACACTTCCACTTTCTCAGTCATGGGCATAGTTTCAATAATCTTTTTTCATTTCTTCAACATATGCAAATCATGGCTTCTTTAGTCATATCACCCAGCGAACTCCAAGCATCCCATTTATATCTTCCAATAGGATCCCAGAATCCAGGCNGTGAAAGTTTACAGGGTCCTTCAGTTGCCTGTTTGTAGAAGCTATAGAACTTAAGCATCATTTCATTTGTTGGTTGGAATGATCCATTTTTTGGCAAACTCTGGATCACCTTCATGGCCGCCTCAAATCTGGTCTCATACACTGATGGTGTGTCCGCCATCTCCAGCTACCAGCGCCGGCCTCAGTCCCAAGGTCTGTCCGTGGTAATCACACAGCAGCAGCAGCACCAACTTCCCCAAGAGCCTGCATGGAACTTGATATAGCCACATGACTGGCAAGGCCTGTTCATTTTGTCTAGATGCTGCCCATCACCTTGCCCCCGTGGGCTTATGGGAACTGTAGTCCCTTTCTTTCTTTTCATTCTCATTTCCCTCCCTTCTTTCCTCCTCCTCTCCTCTTTCCTTCTCTTCCTCTCTCTCATATAAATACTCATTCAGGCATACTCTTTACCTCTATCTCCTGTTTTTACAGACACTTCTGTACATCCATCTATCAGGTTGATCCATTTCACTGTCATTAAACTCCATTTGATGAACCCTTGCCTAATGTACCTGTCCCATTACCTGACCATTCAGAGATTACTTCCAAATCCCCACATGGTTCACAATCTTATATCTGTCCTCATGCCCAACAGGGGAAGCCTTTGGAGGATACCAATACCCCTGTAATATCAGAAGGCCCTTTTCTTCACCTTCTGTACAGTGACCTACACTCCAGATTTGTAATTCCCTTGAGCTTCCTCATCTTCCAGGAAAAGTTCAACCACTCAATGAGGCAGTATCACAGATGCTGCAGGGTCTGTAAATCTCTTGATGAATTTGGTAAAATTCCAGTGCTGCTTTAGTAGACAGAGGGAAAAATAATTCAACATTTCAAACTAACTCTGAGGTAAGACAAATAGTGCTGACCTCGGACAAGTATGCGGGTACCCTTTGTCTCTACTGCCCCCCTCCCCCACACTTGGAAGCAGATTCACCCACACAGCAGACTGTCAGAACAGTTCTTGCTGAGCTCACAGATAAATCTCTTGGGTGTTTACACTAGTCCCTTTGACTCCTGGAAACTGCCCCTTCCCTTGCCATTTGATGTTGCATCTGGATTCCATGAGCCTCTGGTTTCTAGTCTGTGATCTTTCCAGGAACTTGGCCCACAAAGAGAATGTTTATCCATTCTGTTTTCTCTTAACCTGGTTAAGACTAGAATCCTCTTCCAATGCCCTCTGTAAGTCCTGGGGGATCTGAGTTCAGCCTGTCTACTAACTGACCAAACATGGGATGTGCCACTGGTCTAATAGCACCACCCAACAGAATGTTGTGAAGCCAGAAATTGCTATGCAGTTATGTTTCCTTACACAAGTGCTGCTTAATTTTATTTTTAATGACATTTAATCTACTTAAAGTTGAGTTTAAAGAGCAGCATGTGGCCAATGGTTGCCATGTTGGACAGCAAAAATCAATACGACAAATATCTCAGAGATGGGTCATCATATGCCAGATGTTCCACTGAACTATGGTAAATTTTAACTGCCTGCTAAGGAGTAAGCACTAGTCAAGGCAAATCATGCTAATTAGACTCAGATGACCTGAGTTCGAGTACCACCTCTGACACTTGCTAAATGAGTGACTTTAGCAAGTAAAAATCTCAAACTTGGCTGAAAAGCTTAGCCATTTTCCCATTTGACACATGGTCATAACGATACTTACATTACAGAATTGCTGTGATCCCTAATTAAGTGATCACAGACAGAGTGGAAAAGTCAATGTTTAATATGTAATAAGTGTATGTCAATGCTATCCTGCTTTCTATTGTGTATAGGCACATGCACATACATAAGTTCATATGTGTCCCTACACAGCATGTGTGGAGGTCAGAGGGCAATTTGGGTGTTTGTTATCATCCCCCACCTTGTTAGAAACAGCCTTGATGCTGTCTTCTGATTACTATGTTGATTGTTTTGTCTTTATGTTTCTTGCAAATGTCCTCATTTTACTAACATGAAAGCAAACATAACACAGAAAACTGGGCTTGGACTTAATTCTGGCAGCTCTGAAGTGACCAGCAGGTCAGCCATGGACTGTTGTCCCCCAGAGGCTTCAGTGCTACCACTAAGGCAACCTTCCCTGGGGACCATGGCCACTGTAGAACACAGAAATATCCTAGACTTGGGACATTTGGCTACACCTCACCCTATGACACCCTGCTCAAGGGCAGATGGACAGAATGCAGCAATGAAGGCCCCACTGTACTCCTGAGATTTTTGTCTCTGTTCTCTTCTGTGTACCTGACAAATAAGTGCTCCTTCACTCAATAGATGCTCAAGAGCTGTAGTGATAACCTTCTTTAGCTCTGTAGTTAGGGGAATTCTTCCTTCCCTTTCTACTCACTGAAGCCAAGCTGCATGCATCTAAGTGCAGTGTGGTCCCCAGTAAGATGCCAATTGCCTGTTTAGCTACCTTGGTTGTGTCTACCTACAGAAGGTGTCTAGCTTGGGCAGCTAAATCTTAGAAGCAGAACTCATCCCAGCAAGAGGCCACCGAGGAGCCTTCATGGGAGGCTTGATCAGCTGAGCTGGGCTGAAAACACCACTGGGCTTAGACCAGGGAAATGGAATTTTCATTCTGGTTCTGAAAATATTGTTTTGTCTTAGGAAGGTTATGTGATATTTCTGAAGCAGGTCTTAGGATGAGGGAATGAAATTATGTAAGTATTCTGTGACTTTCAAGGTATTCGCTGATTCATTAAACAAAATATTTATGGGCCACCTACTGTGTGCTCAGCCACAGGGCGTACAATAACAGGCAAAGCAAGAATATTATTCTATTCAGAAGGTCACATGAAATCTAATTACTTAAGTATGTCACTACTGAGATTAATCTTGTAAGGGAATATTAAATAGCAATGAACATGCATTCACATCAGCTATACCTTTGTACTCATATCTGTTTGACCCCTCATCCAGCTGTTTTGCTACACCACCTGATGGTCTAAACCTATCCTTGCATCTCTGAGTTCCCTTGGCTTGTGTCTCCTGGTAGGGATGAGCCCAGGAGAGGCTATGCAGAATTTTTGTTAGGGAGGATCTAGGGCACTTTTTTGTATGCCATCTCCACTGGATCATCAAGCTTTTTCTGGTCTTGGAACCCCTCCTCACTCACCTATTTCTCTATCTCTGGAGAGCAGCAGCTTTCTCTCCTGCTCCTCCAGGCTGTATCCCTCCATGCCAGTGTCCTTCCTCTCATTTGTCAACATAGCCCTTCCATTGAGTTCTTGACAGAAGCACACATGGGTTAAGGGAATAGGCATTGGCCTCAGAAATATGTTGAGTGCCAGCAGCATCTAGGGCAGGGGTAGGGTCTCAGGAAAATGCACCTGTGAGGGAGCTGAAAATTAGGGACATGGTAGCCAAAACAGGGCTAATGAGAATCAAGCTCTTCCATTTTCCAGACAAGAAAAGAGAGTCTCAGAGGAACCAGGCTGGGCAATATCCAACAAAGCCTGACCTTGTCTATGTATGCAAAGTAGGTCATTATGAATCCACATTGTAGATTCTTATTGTGACCTCTTGGGTTGTAACAAATTACTGAACATTTAGAGGCTTAGCAGAAAGCAAGCACATCACACATCATCCTGCTATTTCCAACAGGGGAAATAAATCCTATATTCAAGATATTGAGCAGGCTGTGTTATCATTGGAAACTCTAGATGGTAATCCGGTCCTTGCTTCTTTCATTTTCAAATTTGAGAAACAGTCTGGTTCTTTTGGCTGGTAGCCCCTTTGTCCATCTTTAAGATGCCAAAATTGCCTTTCCAGTATCTCTGCCTTACCACATTCCCCCTTGAAATCTGAGCTCTGTTCTCGCTTATGAACCCCGTATGATTACACTGAGTCCAAACAACTCAATATAATCCTCACAACTCCAAATACTTAGTCACATCTGCCAAGTCCCCTTTATCATCTAAGAAAATGTATTTACAGTTTCTGGAGTTTAGGATGTAGGCCTGACCCCCTCTGGGAGCCACTTAACTTCCAATCACTGGGGCCTCAAGCTCAGGAGTGGCTAGAGCATTGCCCATTAAAGATGCTGAGTCTCACTGAAATAAAAGGAGAACAGGATTTTGAGGACCTTTGGCAGAAAGGGGATGGGCCAGCCATCTAACAGTGTAACATTTAACCTGAAATTTTTATTTACTTTCATTTTCTTAAAATTTTTGGATAGTGTCTCCTATAGACTAGACTGGCCCTAAACTCACCATATAGCCAAAGCTGGCCTTTAACCCTGATCTTCCCTCATCCATCTTACAATAATATACCATCAGTCCTGGTTAAGAACCTTTATAAACTTCATGTACCCTGATTTAAAAATGGCAATAACTGCTATTCTCTATGCTGGTGGGACTATATGAACCAGTATGTGGATATCTTACAACCTAGTAGGTCCCCTTCTTACTACCTAGTAGATCTCCTTGTTCATCCACATCTCCTTCAGCCTTTTCTGCTTCCATTCTCAGGACACACATGTGGTGGCTGTTATGGCTCATCTGTGGGCTGATGAGCTGTTACTTATGGGGTTTAGAGGATAAAGAGACACAGAAGTAAAGAAAATCCACACTCATCCCACTGAGACAACGACAAACACAGATTCCAAGAAAGTTGGGCAAAGGAGAAATGTGTGAATTCCTTTCTCAGGGTTGTACCTACCCCTCCCCTAGAAGCCTCACATTTTGCTGAAAATACCATGAGAAAACAGCATCCACTGACCATGACACACTCCTTTTTAATGTCCTTTGAAGATCGTCCTCCTCTTGGCAGCACAATGGGAGGCTGTTTTTGTCTTGAACTTGGGGTGGCTTTGGGCCAGTCTCTTCACTCATCAATGTGTTCTTCCAGATTTTTCCTATAATCTGCATGCTTCAGTCAGATAAGAGAAGAATCCCTAAATTCTACATCATATCTTCTTTGCTAAGTTCCTGATATTACAGAACATCTCTGAATCTTCCTGACAGCTAAGATGATGCTTGGGTAAGACACTCTAAGCACCTTGTTAGCAGATTTAAAAAAAAAAAAAAAAAAGGCAGTGATTCTGTTAGAGATAGTATTTAAAGCATGTCAGGTGCTTAACATGGGTTACACCCTTTTTTAAACATAACATGTCACACTTGTCATATTTCCCAGGAGATTAGAGACCATGGGAGGGTAAAGGTGTTGCTTCACTGATGTCATATGAATGACACTGAATATCTAGAGCACTAAGGTATCAGCATATGCTTATAGAAAGGCAGATAATAGAATGTGTCCAAAATGAACAACTGGTCTACCAGTAACTGCTCAATTTCAGTAACAATTTTAGTCTGGCAATTTTAGAGTCTCATTTCTACTTGCCCACTGAAGATTTTTACTACCACACTTCAACCTATTCCAAATTTGATCTTTATGGGTTTATGTTTAATAGCCTTTGGTTGTCTCTGGTGCACAGCTCACATATCCTTGATTTAAAGTCAGATTTCATGACCCCTGTCCAATGGGCTGCATGTCCATTGCTATATCTCCCAGCATCTTTCTCTCCTGAAATTGTGTTCTTGAGAAGTACTACACTTTATAATCCCTAAACATCACTATGCCTCTACTCACATGGTATCTCCTCTCAGTTCTCTTCTTTCTTCAAAACCTATAATCATCTTCCTGGAGATGGCTCAAATTGAACCTTCCAAGAAGCTGCTGCATCCTGGCAGAGTTATTCGCTGCTGGTTAGTTTTGCTCTCACAGGGCTAACAACTATAAATACCTCTATCAAGCACCAATATTTGGGCAGATTCCATGCTGGACTCCTGTCATCATTTACCTCTTACCAGTGCACCTCAAACTGTAGTGTGTACTCAAATAATCTGGATGTTTTTTTACAGCAGATTCCAGGACCCTACCTCAGATTCTGAATCAAGAAGAATATGTGCGGCAGAGAATTTCTATTTCTAACAAGTGCCAGGCATTGCCAATGCTGCTAATCCTTGAGTACTATAACCAGTCTGCATGGCAGGAATGAATATATTCCAAAGATACACCCATTCCTCTCTCTTTGCCTATTAGATGACTAACAGGAGTTAGAATTTCCCCAGAAATACCCTGCTGGAGAAAAAGAAGTCTGAAGCCCTGGGAAGGGCCAGAAGAGGAATTTGTCTCCTGCATAGAGACAACTTCTCAATTGGCCTAGGAGGTAAAAATCATAAACTGAAGAACTTTCTGGGCTGCTTAGTTATGTGTGTTTATTATCTTCTATTTAAACTAAACCCTCAGAAGGGGGAGTCAGCCTTCTTTCTGATGTAATCACATTGAAAATCAATCTCTCTCTCTCTCTCTCTCTCTCTCTCTCTCTCTCTCTCTCTCTCTCTCTCCCTCCCTCCCTCCCTCCTCCTTCCCTCCCTCTCCCTCCTCCTTCCCCTCCTCCTTCGCTCCCTCTCCCTCTGTTTCTCTCCTTTTCTCTTCTCTCTGTTATTTAGTATTAATTGGCTTATTGCTGACAATTAGCCAAACCTGTTAGAGTGCAGGTTTCAAGCCAGTAAGAATTGGCACTGTCTCACCGAGGACACAATGGTTGGCACTGTGTTATAATAAGTTAGGTGGATGGCTATAGATCAGTGATGAGGTCTAGTACCCAACCAGTATCTTTGGAGTGCCACCATCTTTGTTTGCCTTACTCAACAACAAAAGTGACAGCCTTGGGCATTCACTCATAGAACTTACTACACAAGGTGTTCCATCAATCAACTGGACAAACCTCACATAATCCCCAGGCTCTTCTGAGGCCACGCCTACCATTGCTAAATTATAACAGAGGGGGAAGCAGATGGAGGAAAGACTCACTTAACAAAGGCTACACAGTCAATGAGAAGCTGAGTGAAGGCATAGAACAGCTTTTCTGTGCACTGACCACAACCATTGTCTTACTGCCTTGCTATTTATCCTTCCTTGCAATCTTTGGTTCACAAAGAAGTCTCCCCAGCCAGGCAGTGAGTGCCCTTAGACAATCACTCATTTTGGCAAATTGCATCTGTAACCACTGGAAAAATACAGGCAATTAGCAGGTATACAAGCTTGTTTGATGAATGAATAAATATGAAGGACAGAGGGAGTAAATAAACAATATGAGAATAAGCAAAGTCTTAACCAGCTGACCAGTCCTTTGGCTTTTCTATAAAAGCTAAGACTGGATCATAGAGCAATCAAGTTTGTCTTCAAATTTAAAAAGGAATTAAAGAAAACAATCAGGATGACAAAAATCTCTTTGTCCCTGGAAGTGGTGGGCTGTGATGCAGAAGGATGCAGGATTGGCAAAATGAGCCTCCTGCCCTGAACTAAAAATGTTTTTCTTGTTTCCCTCTTAGCTAATTTTTCTCCTTTCTGAGTCTAGGGGGTGGGGTCAGTCTAGTGGATGCTATTCAAACCAACAGCTGCAAAGGGGGGTTGAGAAAGACAAATGGAAAGGAACGTTTTTTTGTTGCTTATAATCAAGGGTAAAAATAAAAGAGGCACAATGAAAATTAAGGAAAATAAACAGTGATCAAGCCTTTTCTTTTCCATTTGCCTGTGGAGTCCTGCTGTGTGTCCGACAATGGGGATAGATCAGACTGCAATGTGTGGGACTCCACATCAGCTCTCTTTGCATACAAGGACAGAAAGACACCTCCCAAGAGCCAAAGTTAAGAGAATGGGGAGACAAAACCCTAGCAGCCCCTTCTCCCACGCATATAGCTTGGGTTTGAGGCTGGTGAGGAGAGAGATTTGGGTAGGCGAATGGGAATGAACCATGAGTGGATTGAATGCTGGTTGGGCCTTGGCTAAGAGGAGAGAGACTACTTCAGGGACTCGCTCATTCACAGCTTAGGGTTTGAACTTAGACCAGATGGCATATCCTCTCATGACATTTTGGATAATACGATTGAATAATATGATTTGGATAATATGTTGAATGAGAAGTGTCCTACATAGTTCCAGATATTTGAACACTTTGCGCCCAAGTGTTAGTGGCATTATTTGTGGAGGGCGAGGTGGTGCCATCTTACAGAAGGATGTGTATCACTGGTGTGAGCATTGAGATTAAAGGTCTTACTCCACTTCCAGTTCAGTCTTTCTGCTTTATGTTTGTGGATTCAAGTGTGAGCTCTCAGCTTCTTAGGCTACCATGTCTACAGCTATGGTGGACTCTTCTTACCCGTTTAGAATCATAAGCCAAAAGAAACTGGTATGGGTCATGGTATTTTATCAAGGCATCAGAAAGGAACCTAATACAATGTTACATATGGCTGCCTCCTCCCAGATCAAAATAAGTACTAAAGGCTTTACCCATCAGTGGGGTAAAGTAGTTGCTATGAAATCATGAGGACCTGAGCTTGAATCCCCAGAACCCATGGAAAGAAGGAAAGTGGGGGCAGTGACACATGTAACTCCAGTGGAGTGAAAGTCAGCAGGTCCTGGGACTTGCTAGCTAGCTAGTCTGGTCAAATCTATTGATTCCAGGTTCAATGAGAAAACCTGTCTCAAAAAAAAAAAAAAAAAAAAAAAAAAAAAAAAAAGATAGCAACTAAACAGATACCCAATGTTGACACATATATATTTGCACATGTAGAAATGAATACGTATAATAAATGCACGACATAGATACCTACAAAACAAACAAACCAACAAAACTGAACTATATACTTAGGACTGAACCCCAACATTTTTTCCAGGACCACTCTTAAGCCAAGTTGACACCAATGTTGCTTTCAACAGTAACAACCAAGACTATGACACTTAAGAAATGCTGAATATTAGATTAGGGGCCTGCCATGCCATATCTAGTCTTATCAAAGGCCCTGTCGTGTGTGTAGGCTCATCCCAAGTCTACAGATAAGAGAGGTATAAAATGAGACAAGTATGAAATCAAACACACAAATACATGTCTGTTTCCCTCATGGTCACAAAGAGGGAACCTGATCTAGTCAGCATGCACTTCTAGAAGGTAGCAGAGCATAGATCCTAGGGCTAGCTCCCAGGGGACCTCTGTTTCAGTACTTCCCACCTCTTTCTTCATGGGATGTTCTAAAAAGAAAGTATCACTCATGGGAATGACAGGAAAGTTGAAGAAAGTGATGCAAACTTCTCAATGTGGCCTGCAAGCACAGCATCCCTGGGTACAAACAGACTCCTCTGAGCTTCCATGGACCAGCTGCATGATTTCCACATTGGTCTGGTACCAGTGGCTCAACATAGTCTAATTGCCCAAATTTTATTTGTGTCTTTGCTGTGCCTGTCCCTTCACTCAATTAAGTGAAGGTTATACAAGGATCCACTTGTCATTACAGCAGTTCTTCCTTATGCTAAAATGCTTCTAGAATCTTAACTAAGGAGGACCAACCAGAAAAGATAGCCCCAGTAAAGATGGTAGTTTTTCTTTTCCACAGAGACAAATGCAGACAAGCCACCCTAGACTGATATGTACAGAAGCTTTGTAAATTAGAGGAGCCTAAATAAGTTAGGCCTGAGATGGGGATGGGCATGGAATTTAAATGAGGCTGATGCCAGACTCAGCATTGGGTATGAACACCAGGAACTCATAAAGCTTGGACACTGTGTGTTGTAGAAGTATAGAGCAGCCAGCCAACAAACAGGCCCAATGACTGGCTCTTTCTCTGCCTTGTGTGAGAATTTCCAGCAAGTCCCTATCAGTCTCTATTCTAAGGACAAGAGTCATGTGATTCTGTGACTCCCCTCCAGCCTATGGACCTGTCACATACCCACCTTCCCTAGTCATGCTGCATGCCCTCAATTCCTTTGCTCTCCATGGCCATGCCAACCTGGGAATTCCAAGTCACTCATCCCTTTATGGTTGACTTCCTGCTCCTCCCACAGCTCCTGACATCTTTGATCTCCTGATACTTCCTCTAAGAAGACTCTCATGTCCAAAGTCATTCTTCCCATTGCTCGCTCTGTTTGATTCCCACAAAGCCCTCACCACAATTTGTAAAAGTATTCTGGCCAGTCAGTTAACACTTTCAAAGTCTATTGACTTCTAGAGAACAGACATGACTGCTTAAACAAATTTAATTGAAAGCATATGAAGTTTAAAATAAAATTCCTTACTCATAACCACATTTCAAATACTCATTATCCATACATGTCTGCTCTCATACACCATGAACCTAGAACATTTCCCATCATGGCAAAAGTTCTACTGATAGCTTCGGGGTATGATATATGTGGTTACTTTACCTCTTATCTCTGTATCTCTGGGTACCTGGGCGTATAGTAGCTACTCAATAAATACTTGAAGACGTCAGTAGCACCTAATATATAATTTAAATAGGGTATTGTGGAAAATCTCAGAACAGGGAATTTTCCCATCTGCTTGTGAAGAGTGAAGGAATCTACAGAGGGCAGGTTGAAGCTAAACTGAACTTTGCAGTATGACGGTGAGAGGAAAGTGAAGGGACACAGAGCAAACAGAGAAAGTAGAGCATCTAAAGATGAGTCATAGCTCCGCTGAGTGTTTAGTGGTCTGGTAAGTTTCTTGTGCCTCAGAGTTGGGAGTAGATTCCTATGATTTAAAGTACTATGTTTAGGGGGTCTTGGCAGAAATATCTGCCTCAGGCTGTAAGATTTTAACTATGTGCTGGCGAAATATATCTTGCAAAATTTAGAAAAAAATAAATCAATTTCAACACGCAAGGTGAATAAAGAAAAGTAGATGCTCACATTACAATGAACAGGGACAGAGCCCACATACTTCCGGTGGTCTGGAGCCTCTGGCTTCTGCGCGACAGATGAGTGAATGTTACACGCTGCACAGAGCTCCAAGTATCTATGTTACTATGGAAATCTAAGAAAAGTAAGATATCAAGATGCATAGGTCACATGGAAGTCAGACAATGAAATCTTGTATCTGGAGTTGGGGATGACGTGTTGCTTTAAAGCAGGTGCATGCCCTGTCATAGAGTGGGCGTGCTCACTTCTGACCAGAGGTGGCATTTGTGTTCCATGTCCTGACCTGTGGACCTTGATATCTACATGGAAAAGGTGTCTGGCCTCGGGATGCTGGAAGTAGCAAGGACCACAGGAGAGGAATAAGCAAATCCTCCAGTTTCTGCTCCTTCAAGGGAGCAGGCCCACTCTCTTCTGAAAGATGAGCTCATTTATACAAGCAAACAGATCAGAACAGGATACAGGGAGGAATTCCCACAGCATGCTGGCTCTTTGCTTCCCCTTGTGAAGATAAAAGAAAAAGAAACAAAAGACTTCAGAGCATGGGGGTGGTAGGAGCCCAGGAAGTCTCTCTGCATTCATGGCCTCTATAGCCCTCTCTCTGGTGCCCTCTTGATGCTGGGCCCTGGGTCTTTCTCTGAGAAGATACAGGTCGGCTGGAGTTGGCTGGGGAGCTCATTAGCACCTCACTAGAGCCAAGGGCTGCCTGCTTTCCAGAAGGCATTTTGAACTCTCACTTTGGTTGCTTTTTTGAAATCAATAAAATATGTTTTTTTCTGTGGCTCCATCAACTGCCCTTGCTGCCAATGGAGGCTGCTGACTGCTAAGGAAAACCTTCTGGGTTTATCAACGCACAGGTCTTCACTTCACACGCAACACTATTATATTCTTCACATGGTCCTCTGTTCGTGTTCTCTCTCTCTCTCTCTCTCTCTCTCTCTCTCTCTCTCTCTCTCTCTCTCTCTCTCTCCTATGTGTGTTTGTGTGTGTCTCTGTCTCTGTCTCTCTCTGTCTCTCTCTCCTATGTGTGTTTGTGTGTGTGTCTGTCTCTGTCTCTGTCTCTGTCTCTGTCTCTGTCTCTCTCTCTCTCTCTCTCTCTCTCTCTCTCTCTCTCTCTCTCTCTCTCTCTCTCTCTCTCTCTCTCCTATGTGTGTTTGTGTGTGTCTCTGTCTCTGTCTCTCTCTGTCTCTCTCTCCTATGTGTGTTTGTGTGTGTGTCTGTCTCTGTCTCTGTCTCTGTCTCTGTCTCTCTCTCTCTCTCTCTCTGTGTGTGTGTGTGTGTGTGTGTGTGTGTGTGTGTGTGTGTGTGTGTGTGTGTGTAAATGCACGCACAGAGGCCAGAGTAAAATCTTGGGTGTCAATTCTCAAGAAGTACTATCTCCTTTGTTCTTTTGTGGGGCTTTGTTGTTGTTTTGGTGTTTGGATATTGACTTAGAAACAGAGATTTCTGATTAACTAGAGGCTGCCTAATTAGGCTAGACAGTCTGGTTAGCAAGCCCCAGGGATTCAAATGTCTCCATCCAGATCCTTTTACAGGGATACTGGGGGTTGAGTTTAGGTCCCCATGCTTGTATGTAACTCAAGCAGTTATACTGAACAAGCTACCTTCCAAGCCAGGCCTCTGAGCAGTTAGCACAGCAGAACCTAGATCTGGGGAGAAACGAGGCTGCAGGGGAATAGGAATAGGAATTCGGGCCACATGCTGAGGTGACAAGGGCAGGACATGGTCTCTGAGGTAGCAGTGGACTGATACTTCTCCCAGGTCCAGAGGAGACCTCAGGAGACCTGGGTGGTAACCAGACCCCAAATCTGCACATGATCGGGTCACAAAACAATAAGAACGCTAGGTCTGTGTTTACTGCAAGGAGGAGCTACTCTGATTAAGGATGGGAGCAGGGTTCATCTATGGGTCAAAGCATGAACAGTTAGATCGTTGTTGCTGATCAACATACTTGGAACAAATGATAACTGAATCCTCAGCCCCAAGCAGGACAGTTGTACCACCTAGTCTAAGGCAGAAAATAGAGTAGAGGTGTAAGAAGAAAGAATGTAGAGCTGGAAGGACTGCAAAACACTCTTCAGGGCTTGGTCTAGCCATTGAAAACAATCTCACAGCAGCCCCAGTTGCCTGCACTGGACCTTCAGAAGACTGGGCCAAGCAACATCCAATCATGAATTGAGGAAGGGTTCATGGGGCCCTAACTTTCCTTGCTGAACTATTGGTAACCTATGGCTTCTGGGAAAGGGATAGTTTTTACCTTCAATTGGGTACCAAGTGATAAGCCCATCAGGATCCAAAGGCTAATTTTAAACCCATGGCCACAAATATAGATCTGACTATAACTAATGGGTCACAGAACAAAGCAACAACAACAACAAAAATAGTATATGACTATAGGAAATGGACCCGTGAAAAGGAGGGAGGGATTACAGAAGGATGGGGAGATAAAAGAGGGAGGAAAAGAGGTAGTGAGGGAGGGAGGGAAAGAAGGGAAGAGGAGATAGGATACACTCTATGTTGCTTTCACAGAACATATTTAATCAATAGAAAAAGAATGTTAAGTCTGGGATGAGATTATTTAAATGAGCCCTTTGGTGTCAGACTGTCTTTTAGTAACTATGAATGCAGTCAGTAAGGCCCAGAATTCTGACTTCAGACACAGTCCCAGCAGGTCCCAAGGTCCTGAGAAACCATCCCAATAGTTGAGCTACAAGACTCTGGGACTATGGTCCTCGTGGATCTCTGCGGCAGTAAATCGTGTGGAAGGCTGTCATGGGCAGTTCCGCAGATGGGTCTTCCAAAAGCCAGGTCTTCTCTGTAAAGTGCAGGACTGGAAAAACTGAATTTAGATCTTCCATGAACCAGTAGGAAGACCGGAAATGGAGCCTCTTCATGACTCCAGAACGTCTCCCACAGCATCACTTGTAACATTGCAGCCCAGGAAAGAGATGGTACTCACAAAGCCTATAGACCACAACCTCACAGAACACTACAGCCATAGGTTCCCCAGGTTGAGGTCAGAACTTGGCAAGATCTACAAGAAGATTTAACACAACCTCATGGGCATAATGAGGTGATAATAATATTTATTATAAAATAATATTTCATAGTAATATAATATTATAAAATATATTGTGAAATATATTTCATAATAATATAATATTATGAAATAATATTATGAAATAATATTATATTTATTATGAAAGTTATCTAATTCTTTTAATCTAAAAAATGTGTGTGTATGTGTGTGAGCACATGCAGGTATGCATGCACTATGGTGTGTAAGTCAGAGGACAACCTTAGGTATCAGTATCAGTTCTCACCTTCCACCTTGTCTCTTTACAGGAGTACTGGGACTACGGAACTGCCCGTCATTGCACATTGCATACAGCTTTACGTAGATCCTGGAAATCTGAACTCAGGTCGTCACACTTACGAGTGCTTTATCCATTGACTCGCTTCCCCATGTCCAATACCTTTCTTTTAAAGTACACTATTAGCCAGCTTTTGCTACAGAAGCAATCACAAATCTTAATGATGGACATGCGCCCTCGGTTCTTGCTTTCAGGTCTATGGATCAGTTACAGCTTAGCTAGGCATAGCCAAAGTTGGGTCCGGATTGGTTTAAAAGCTTTTCCATCTGCCCCTTCCAGGAACTGGGCTGAAGGGTCAGCTGGCACTTGTTTCTTCGAAGGATGCGCGGTCGGTGAGGCAGGGAGCAGAAACATCTGACAGCAGCGAAGGATGCACGGTCGGTGAGGCAGGGAGCAGAAACATCTGACAGCAGCTAAAAGTGTTTCTGGGGACCTTCTGCCACAGAGAAGCCATGAGTCCAAAGTCCAAGCCAACTGGCCTTTGTCAAAAATCAAATAAGATACGGTCTCTGCCTCCGGGGTGGGGTCAAGGGAGAAAACTTCTGCGGACCCAAAACAGGAGTGCTCCCCGAGTAGCCGGCAAAGACCGGGCAGACAATAATACCTCAGCAACTGTTGCGTCTCATCCACACACACTGTGTTGACTGTCATCATTAGTAATGGTGTTTGCTAAGGATTTACTGTGACTCAGAAAGAGCTGAACACTGGGGCACAAACTTAAGGGACAGACTTGAGAACGGTCCCCAAGAAAACACAGGCATCTTGGCTGGACAAAGCTGACTCTAGAGCCCATGAAGTCAGTTAGATTACAGGAAGGAAAAGGCTTAGGCCATGTCTGGTCCCACCCAAGCTGCTTTCAAGATCCATAGAATTACCATCCCTTGGAAATACCAGTCTACAGCCGAGCCACAACTTAACCCCAAATATCTTGACCTTCAGTCCCAGATAAATCCCCACTCCATCACTACCAGGAGAGAGAAAATTTGAGGTGGAATTGATTTATTTCAACATACTTTTTCTAAAATAAATAAAATAAAATAAAATAAATCTTCTGCATGTTTATTTTTATTTCTTTTAGGCTGAAGCCTCACTCCAAAAATAGACTGTCGCTTTTTCTGTAGTCCTGTCATTAGCAGTTGCTACAAACACTATGTGTCCCTCCCCCCTCCCCTCCCTAGGGAACTACAAGCACACCACTTGAAAAGAGCAATTAGAACAGAATGTCTACTGGGATTCGGTGACTGTAGTAGCTTGCAGCTCTTGGTGCTACTGTCCCCAAGAGAATGGGTGGAAGCCAGGTCAGTCTTAGACGTCCCCAGGCAGCTGTGGGGGCTAGCCCCACCCAAGTGGCTATGAGTATGGTGTGCACTCCCTCTAGATAGTGAATCCACTCATCTCACCAACTCCCACAGCTTTCACTGTGTGTCCTTAACCATGGATGGCTCTATGGTTTCCCTACTAGGAAGTGAGTATCAAAACTTTGAGTTACGCGGAGCATCCAGGCCAAGTCTCACACACGGAAGAACCATTTCATTTTAAAAGAGCATCCACCAATAGTGTTCTCCCTAGAGATAGACATCTTGTGGAAGAAGAGGCAAACTGGATGCAGCCAGGGCCTTAGCAGACACTTCTGGCAGATGGCTGGAGATCTGGGTGCACATATAGTTTGTAATGGTGGGGATGGCTGCCAAGAGGACGTCCTCGCTGGACACAGAGTGCCTGTGTTGGACTTTGGCAGGGAAGGGTTTTCTAGGGCGAAGCCTGGGAGGCTGACTATAATTCCCGTAGCTGGTTTTTAGCTGGGGTGGATGATGTACAGGTCTGGAATAAAAGCACTATGGCAAGCTTTGCCTGCCTTCTCCAAAACGCAGCCAGTGACACACAACCATCTTGCCTTTACTTCTGTAGATGTATGTGTGTGTAACTGTCTGTGTGCACATGTCTATAAATAGGTGTGAATGCTTGTGCACATTCATGTAGATGACATCAAGAGTCTCCTTCAATCTCCATTTTATTTTTTGAGGCAGGGCGTCTCTCTGATGCTGAAGGTAACTGACTCAGTTAGCTAGCAAGATCCGAGGATCCGCCTGCCACTGACTCGCCAGTGCTAGGTTTATAAGCCCACACTACAGTACCTAGCTTATTCATGGGGAATAGGACTTGAACACAGATCCACATGCTTGTGTGGGAAGCATTTTAGTGACTGAGCAATATCTCTAGTCCCCACGTCTTGCATACAGCACTTAACCTCTGAGTATGCTCTGTGTGTCCAGCACAAGGGACAGATAATGAGGAAACATAGCACCAGCCAAACCGCCTCTCCTTGTTGAACCCCTAGTTTAAGGAACTTGATACGTTAGCGACACAATGTACAGATGACAGAGATCACCTTGGATGACAAGGATGGACCAGGCATCCTCAAAAAAGCCAAGAAGTAGCCCAAAGCTAGGTCCTGTGAGAAGCAATGTCACTATCTAGCAATGGCAAGGAGGAGGACTGACGTCAGCCTGGCTGTGAAAGGGAGCCCCTGAGAAAGGTTCCTGAGAACCATAGCGGGAGAGACACAAGGCCCAATCTATGGATGGTCTCCCTGCTGTGGGGGGTCACTATTAAGAAGGGTTCAGCTCTGCCTGACAGCAAGGCACAGACAGAATCCAGCAGAGCTGAAGGAGGACAAGACCTAAGAGTGGGAGGAGGGAGGAAGTAAAGAAGTAGTCTCCAGGCACAGGCAATTACACTGCTGACTGTTCACACTTCCAAGATGCTCTGTGGCCTCTGCACACACCTGGGAAGGCATACACTGGCATTTCATAATATGAAAAGGTGTCTGTAATCTACAGATGCTAAGGCACACAAGAATAATTCACAAGCATCTGGGAGAGGGGTTTTAAATCAATAAAACATATATGTGCCAGGAGTTGAATTGTGCTCCCCCCCCCAAGAAGAGATGTTTGAATTCTAATCCCTGGGGTCTCTATGAACAAGGCCTTCTTTGGAAGTCGTCTCTGTGGAAGGCATGCAGTGAAGGAGACAGAAGGGGCCCAATTCAATGACTACATTCATTGCAAGCAGAGGGACATCTGCACACAGAAACACGCAGAGAGAAGTCTATGGTGCTAGAGATGGAAATTAAATCAATTGGCCCACAATCCAAGAAGCCTTGCCCATAATGCCAGCCCCATGCTTGGCAGCTCAGAGATACCTAGCCACAGAAAGGCAGAGAAAAACCAATACATGAGTGTACATGCATCCTAGAGGTCACAAACGGAAGTGGCCGGCAGGTGTGCTCAGATTCAATAAGCCCCACCTGTGGGATGAGGCCAGACAATGGTGAGCTGACAGATATCATTGTGGCCATGTCATCTCAGTCATTTCTTATGACTAACCAAAGGTGACAGGCTCATTGAGGTCACCTTGCAGATGTGATAAGGGGTTGCAGAGTGATGGGGAGAGGCCCCAGCACAAACACTAGGGGGCAGAGCTGGGATTTAAATAGGGGACATCCCATATCTTGCTTTTAGGTCACAGATTGTATGTAAATAGTCCTTGTCTACAAGCCACATGCTCTGGAGAGAGAAAAGCTCTGTATCTCTGTAAGTTATTTCCCTCTACCCTGGCATAAGCCAGAAGAGACCAGGTCTAAGACTCTTACAGGAGGACAGGAATGTAAAACTTAGTTCTAGACACATCCAGTATAAGGGCGGTGGGATAATTCAGTGAGAAAAGGAGATTTTTCACTAAGCCTATGGGCTCATGAACACACACACACACACACACACACACACACACACAAACCAATAAATAAATAAATAAATAAAATTAAAAATAATAAACACATCCAGTTCTAAAATGGCCTATCACAAGAGCCAAACTTGAGAAACTTGTTACAGCAGAAATGTAACACAGATTATTTCCAAAAGTATTTAATGCTGAATACAGGGGATACAACTCACAAAAATTCGCAACTATCTATCTGTTCTCATTTTTTCCCATGGTTGTCTTCCCAGGGGAAACTTCCCTTCCACAATAGCACTGCAGCCTCCTACAGCTGCCCCCTCCTGTTTTTCTGTGAAGAAAGAGCTCCTGTATCCCATTTTTATCTTCTTAGACAACCTGAATTCCTCAACCCCTAGCACAGACTTGGCTACAAAACCCTGGCCGATAGGGCCAGAATGGCTGTGCTCATCTGAGATGTGCATCCCAGGCACAATGGACAAGAACTTCTGCTAAGACTGATATTCTGACGCCAACAGACATAAGCTTTCTTAGCTTTGAGGTCAATAAGTAGAAAGTATAGATACTGAACTGTCCCAACTCTACTTGCCCTAGCACATGGGGGGGGGGCATCAATGAGGAACAGAGCTGTAAATGGAGAAAGAATAGGAAGTCTCAGGTCTAGCACTGGGGCCTTGAAATGAAATTTGGAAGCAACTCCATCAAGAAAGTAACTCTATCTGAGAAGCCACTCCAAAGCCCAAGTAGCCTTGCAGTCTATGCCATGACCTCTGTGTCTCCATTCAGCTAGACTTGGGATGCTGTCCTTCACACTGAAGATGCACACAGGGTGGTTTCCCATCCTACCACCATGTTCAGGCATTCTAGTCCCAGTCCTGTTACTTTGGCAGGATGGAAATGAGGGTGTGGGCAGAGTTGGGCAAATCTAGGAGGTACGAGGGATGGAGGCTTGGGTGGACTCATCCTGGCAATGAGGTAGGGCTCTGTTTCTGAGATGCAAAGGAAAGGCAGGGGAGAGATGTGCCTCTGCCAGAGGGAATTAATCCAAAGCCAGAGGGAGGAACTGGCAAGTGAGGCTGGCACAAATGAGCTGTGCAAACAGGGCCCCAGGCTGCCAGACTGCTCTGCCTGAGAGCCTCCGAGGAAAGTGGTTAGGAGGAGGGAGCCACAGCAGCACAGCAGGAGACCTGTATGGTCACCTAGTTCTTGCCACTTGGGTGCACGTGTTACACAGTTGTATGCCACCTTGACACAAACTAGAGTCACTTGGGAAGAGGGAACTTCAATTGAGAAAATGCCCCTACCAGATGGTACCATGGGCAAAGCCTGTGACCCATTTTCTTAATTAGTGAATGATGTGGGGGCACCCCACCCATTGTGGGTGATGCCACCCCAGTGGTGGTCCTGGGTGATGTAAGAAAGCAGGCTGAGCAAGCCTTGAGGACCAAGCCTCCATGTTCCTCCATGACCTCTTCTCCAGTTCCTGCCTCCAGGTTCCTGCCTTGAGTTTCTGAGCTAATTTCCTTCCATGATGGTCTGTGATTTGGAAGTGTAAGACAAATAAACCTGTTCCTCCTCAAGCTGCTTTGGGGAATTATGCTTTACCACAGCAATGGAAAGCAAACTCAGACAGTGGCCAGTGGCTGAGACACCTGTCAAAGCAAGGACTCTTTGTTAACTATTCATGGCCTTGATATTTCTCTGCTGTATACTTCTCTCTTTGCCTTATATCTTTGAAAGTTTAGTACAATACAAAAGTTTGTGTGTGTGTGTGTGTGTGTGTGTGTGTGTGTGTGTGTGTGTGTGTGTTGGAGAAAAAAGAAGGAAATGGAGCTGAGTTCCAAATGTGATGGTGTAATATAGAAAGGAAGTATAAGGCAAGAGAGCTAATTGAGATCACCAAGAATAGAAATGAAAGAAAGATGCAGCCATAGGAATAGAAGTTCCCAAAATATACTAAAATATAAAAGAAAGCTAATTCCCACCCTTAAAAACCAGAAGAACTTCTGGTGGACTCTCTGGTTGCAGATTAACTTTGGGCAGGAGCTCCAGGCCTAGGCCACCACGTACAAAGGCAGACATTAGTGTAACCACAGGGCAGACTCTGTGGTTTCCAGAGACAGTGGGGCAGATCATCAGTGAAACAAAGGAACTAGAGTCAGTCAGAAGTGTCCAGTCATGTCAGAATGAAGAGGGTGGAAAAGTGGTGGCCTGGGCTGAGACCATGAAGGCATAGCCTATAGAGGCACAAGGCACAGCCAACTGCTAGATGCAGCTCAAGGTATGACAGGAAGGACCTGCATTTTACACCATCTCTGCTTATTGCAAAAGTTAGGGAATAATGTCGGCAGAGACCAGGACTCAGATATATGATGCAAAGATACCCAGGAAAATCACCCTTGTCTCCAGGCCTGTAAGTATGGTGGGTCACATAATGAACAGTGTCTACTGTACAGGAGACTAGAATAGGTTACTCAAACACTGAGATACACAAGGCTGGGGCAAGGGTGAAAGCCATCCCTGCAGCATCTCATCTGCACCATCCTTGGGAATCAGATGAGCCATGTTTGGTCCAGTTGTTGCTCATTCACTGTCAAGTTCATTGCAGTTGTACCATGGAGAGCTGTGATGGTCAGCTTCGACAGAACTCAGCATCCCAACTTCTGTCTATGACTTGCCTACAGAAGTGATGAAATAGAGGTCATGAATGAAGGACCTTTCTGATATTTGGTTTTAGAGGAAAGTATGGCACATAACCTTACATTGTTGTAACCTTACCTATTTACAGACAGGGATCTTCGAAGGCCTACTTGTCTATTCAAAAGGAAAAAAAATATTAAGGGCACAAAGAACAGAGGATGTTGCTAGAGGAGTCTCAGAATTTTCTTAGCTAGTAAAAAGTGATTCCCATACTACTTCAGGAAAGTTGAGATAACATCATTCTCTCTTTACAGATGGAGAAATTGGGAAACTCACAGACATTATCCAGACAGTAAGAGCAAGGACCGAAACAGCCCATCTGGTAACAAAAGAGTAGCCTCCATCTTCCCAATATGAAGAGCATGTACTCATGCTTGCAAGACATAGAAAGCTACAGTCCTGACTCCCAGGCCTTGCAGCTCGTGCTCATGTGTGTACAAGATCAGAAGAGCAAGAGTGCAGACTTCATTCTGCTGCTGCTTAGCTTGAGCAGGAAGTTCTCCCTTGCTGAGGACAGAAGATCAGCTGCTCTGCCAGCAACTGCCTGCTCCCTGACACCAGGCTGCATGCCATCAGAAAGAAACACAATCCAGTGACTGGGTGGAAAGCGAGTCACATCTGCCCCTGGATACACATAGAAGCAACAGGCATGCTACTCTGATTAATAATGAAAGGCTGGGCACAAGCACATTTCATTGTAAAAAGAGAGGGAGCCAAATTCTAGCTTCCTTACCTACCAGGCTTAGGAAAGCATAAAACAGGGGGAAAAAAAAATCACAAGACCTGGGGGGTGGGGGGAGAGAGAGAAGAAGGTGTTAAAGAAATAAAGAAGCAAAGAAATCCACCTACCCAGGTGGCAAAGAAGCATGAATTTTATACTGTTCCAGGAGCCTGCAATTCCACAGAGCTGTGTCATTTGTTTCTTGTACTGGTTTTAGGAAGACGTTCTGTTGTTCAAGAGAGACAAAGAATAAGTGAAGCCCACCATTTTAATCCAGCTCGCCAAATAGGGAGACTGAGGACCTGAGAAACTGTTATCCATGCCCACGTGACACACTATGAAAGTTGCATCTCTTCTCAGATAACCCTCCTTTATGTACAGGTTCAGAGCTCCCTGGATGAGAATGAGCATATCTTGGGCAGGAGACAGAATAATGTCACTCTAGTATAAGGAACCTCTCTGATGGGCAAGCCATCAGGGTCACCCAAGTTGCTGGATGCTTGCTTTGTGGCATCTACCTCCTCCTGACTGTTCCAGTTTTGTGCTGCTGCTATGTTCATGTGTTGCCAGTTACATCATGGGGATCGTTGCTAAGTGGTTGGTAGCAAGAAGTGCGAAGAGTTTGACTCTAGTTCCTCTCCCCGCCATTACACACCCCACGGAGTCACTGGGATCCACTGGTAGGCTAGTCAGCCTGGGCTAAAGAATGGGAATATTGGTTGAGTTCCTGCACAAGGACAGCTTATGTGACCAGTTGGACATTCTAACTAATGTACCAGGCCCTGCCCCATGCATAAACCATTAGTTCTTGGGATTTTAATGCAAGACCCATCCTTCTAACTGAGCTAACAACACATCCCATCAGTTCAATCTCTACCTAAGCACCATGGTTCCTGAGCTTCATGGATGATAGCCAAGGCTATCCCTAGCCCCTGTCACTCATATAAAGGTGTAGTATTTGTCTTCATGCTCTTGAATTTGTAACCTCCTGCCCCCCCCATTCCCACATATAAAAACCACATCTGCCTCTGATATCACTACGTGTTATATAACCGTGGGCAGAAGAAACCAACCTCAGTTAAGGAGCAGCGGTTAAGGGAGATGCTGCAAGTTTCAGAAGTGAATTAGCCTACAGTGAGGGAATGGAGGCATCAATATACCCGGGTCACAATAAAGCAATTAAAATTTCAACATCCCTCTGCCAAAAAATTTGTTCAGCCTTTGAGTTGCAGTTAGCTTGAACTTTAGAGTCCAGTGTCAGTGGCTAGGGCAAGATGCATCTTACCATCTGTTTCTGAACAGGCTAGAAATATTTGGTTAAAGAGGTTAAGCCTAGGGGCGTCGTTAATGACTTTTCTTGATCAAACTTGTATTAATTAGGATACTGTTAGCTACTGTAACAAATAAGCCCTCAAGCATTGTAGCTGAACACACACACACACACACACACACACACACACACACAAACACACACATTTTACTGATTAAATAGTAGCCCTGCTCAGCAGACACTTCTTCATGGACTTAGGCTTCTTGAGTACTTGACTCCATCATCACCCAGACAAAGTCTCAAGGGTGAGGGTGGACACTAGAGATCCTACTTTTAAACTGATTGAGCATGAGAGGACATGCAGCTCTTGAACGGATGCTCCTCTGATATGCAGGGCCCTGACGAGAGTGAGGCAGTCTGGGAAATGTAGTCATTGGTCACAGAGACTGGTCTCCTTGTTCTCTTCCAGACTTAGGTGGAATACTGTCTCAGGGAGCTATGCTGCAGACTCGAAGGATGCTTATCTAGCCATCTGTATTAGTTTGAGACTTACTAGGAAATTTCTATAGATCTCATCCTTGGAGAGTTAGTCTGCATTTTCCTTCAAATGTCTTTATGGGTATTTAGTAAGAAAATGGGAAAGTGAAAGCTAAGGTCTCAAATCAGAATAAATAGAAAGACTTGGGGTCAAGTAAGATGAATAACTTCCTTATATGTAACCAGCTCCCCTGTCCTTTTCCCATACTGTATACTACTCCTGGCCAGAGGCTACAGGACTGAAGCTCAACACTAAAACATCAGGGATAAAGAAATCTCCCCATGGAGTTGGTATGGGCCAATGTTTCCCCACTGTCTCTTAGACCTATGGGGCTACACCATTCTTTCCTGCAGAGTTATGCTGTGTACTATAAGAGAGATAGATATTTGATAGTATATATGAATTGCACTCATAGACACCAGGACTCCCCCGTCCCAGGTATGGAAATCTAATCTGTCTGTGATATCACTATGTGGGCACACCTAGATGTTGTGATTCATGAGACTGACTAGCAGGAACTCAGCATCTTCATGTGCAATTCAAAGCTACAGTGAAGGTTAAGTAAAATCGCATGTGCAGATAGTCAGCAAAGTGGCTCGTGCACAATCGATGACCACAAATGCCAGCCAAGGGCAGCCTCTGTAGCTCATTCTCTGGTCCCCATCAGTCTTCCATTTGAACACAGGAGGGTAATGTTCCAAGTGGATGAGGATTTAATGCAACTGCCATTTGATTTAATTTCCAAATGCGTTAAAACTGTTAATTCAACACATCAGCATGCAGCTGATGAAGTAGTCAAAATAATTCAAGGGAACCAATACTTGTCAGGTTTTATTTATCCACATTTTCACTTCTTTAAAATAAGCTGGTCTCTGTGGCTGTATAGAGTACAATATACATAGATATCTCCCTGTTATCTTCCCCCACACACATATGTTCGAGCTAGGTTTTTCACTCTTTTTCCATCTGCCATTTCTCTTTTCCTATGAAAAAGTAATGGGGATGTTATCAAGAGCGAGAAAGTGAGAGGCTGAGGTGGGGCAGCTGGGGAATGTGGAGATGATGTAACTGACAAAGACAAGCATCACACACAGGAAGAGACAGAGAAAGAGAGAGAGACATACACACACGCAGACAGATACACACATAGTCAGACAGGCAGACAGATACACAGAACCAAGTTTGCCTAGACTCTCTACATATGTGGCCATCCTCTCCAACCTAAGAAAGCTAGCCTTCTATTCCATTTTATGTTTAGGGAATAGGGAATCATGGAATTAAATTCCCAATTAATATAGCCAATATAGAGTTGGATCATAGTCTGAAACCATGGCCTCAGACTACTTTTTTTTTTATGCAATCTTGGTAATGACAACTAAGATAGGGATCATATAAGCATCCATCAAAGCAAGGATGAGATGGAAGCCCGAGAAGGCTATCATAAAGAAAACTAAGTCTACTGAGGGGATGGGGCTGCTGAGGCCTCTCCAAGGACTGGCAGGAAGTGGGAGGCTAGAAGGGGGTGACTCAATGTGAAAAGATATCCAACTTTCAGGTTTAACTTGGACTGGATACACATGCTTGCACATGAAGCACTCCCGAGGAAATAGGTAGGACTCATTAGGACCCAAGAGTCTTCCCTTAAAGGGGACTAAAGAGGGTCCAGGACATTTTTCTTTAAAAAGGGATGATCGAAGGGCCATAGATGGGCTGTATAATTAGCATGACTGGAGCAAGTGGACTCAGGCTCCAAATCACAGCCAGTGTAGATCAAAGGGAAGCCATAGGAAAACATATGGCATTACAAAGCTTGCAGGTTCCACTGGAGGAAATGCAAGCTTAAAGTCAAAGAGACAGAGAAGCAAGCTAGCTGCAAAAGAGATACAACTTCCTCAGGGGTAGACAGAAAATGGAGTTTAAACAAGGAGAGCCTCTGCAGGAAGGAAAGATCTCTTATCAATTAAGGTAATAAGCACCCCCTCAAGGTGAACACACTCAGACACTCAGACGCACTGGGATCCATATATAATGTGTCAGTCAAAAATAAGATAAAACTTTAATAAAAAGAATATAAAGAAAGGATGGTGAAGTGCCCCTAGTAGAGCTGCAGGCTTGTAGATTGTGACTTGGTCAGATGCATGGGTGCTCCCATGCGCCAGGTACTATCTCAGTATGGTAGAACCAGCAGAAAACTGGACTCACACGGATTCTCACTTCAGGGACCTTGCTCTAGCAGAAGACATGAGCAGCATACAACTACAGTCCTGATGTTAAAAGCCAATGTTTCCCCCCAAAGCCAATGTGGTCCCTAGGATGGATCGGTCGGGAGGTGGTGAGACTGTTAAAATGAGGAAGCCTACTGGGAGGCCTGACATATTCTTGACTCAATAAATAGTAACTAAAAGGAAGGAGGTAAGAAGGAGTCAACAGCTTCAGTCATCCCAGATTTTCAAATAGAGCTATGAACTCAAGTGTGTACAGATTGGTTTCGATCAGAATGGTCTCCACATGTGTTTGAATGCTTAGTCACCAGAGAGTGGAACTGTTTGAAAGGATTAGGAGGTGTGGTCTTGTTGAGGAAGTGTGTCACTGGGGCTGGGTTTTAAGGTTTCAAAAGCCTAACTCAGGTCTAATGCCTCTCTTCTTGTTCCCTGCAGATCTGGGTGTAGAACTCTCAGCTACTTCTCCAACATCAAGACCACCTGCCAGCTACCATGCTCCCCAACATGATGATAATGATCTAATCTCTGAAACTATAAGAAGGACAATTAAATGCTTTCCTTGCCACCATCATGGTGTCTCTTCATAACAATAAAACAGTGACTAAGACACAGACTCAGAGTAGTAAGTGAGCAAAATAGACTAAGGTAAGAGAGTAGTCAGCTGCAGAGAAAACGTGCTTAGAACATATAACCCTCTGTCACCAGCCCAGGATACAAGATGGTTAGTTTCAGATGTGGAGAATCTTTACACACCTTCAAGAAGCTTGTAAGCATGAGAAGCAATCCTTAAAGAAGAAAACGAAGTAAAGAAGCCAATGCTGAACATTGTAAGTAAAGCAGTTCTGCCTCTGACATCGACTCACAAGCTGGATCCGCTGATCGTGGTCCCCTCTCTTTCAGAAGAGTGAGTCCTAAATACAATTTAAGTTGAAATCTCCACAATCTGGAACAGCATCCCTTAAGCCAGGTCAAGGAACAATGGCCAAAGCCTCTGGGCAATGGCCCCTAAAAAAATGGCAAAAAATGAAACTGTTGATAATAACAGACATAATATTGTGGGTACTTACCTAGTGCTAGGGTCTATACATGTGACATTGTCTCTCTGGCCAAGGAAGTTGGAATGAGAGTGGCACCCACAGACTCATAAATTTTGATGTGTGGTCTCAAGGGGACAGTGCTACTTAAGAGGACCAAGCAGTGTGACCTTGTTAGAGACAGTGTGTGACTGGAGGTGGACTTTTAGGTTTTCAAAAGCCCAAGCCAAGCCCGTATCCTTTCTCTTCTTGCTGCCTATAGACCCAGGTGTAGAACTCTGTTACTTCTTCACTACAAGCCAGCATGTTCTTTGTCATGGTAATAGACTAAACCCCTGAAACTGTAAGTCAGCCCCAATTAAATTTTCTCTTTTATAACAGTTGCCTTGGCCATGGTGCCTCTTCACAGCAATAGGACACTGACTAAGATGGAACCCATCAGATAAATAGATGTATCCTAGTGTAGTGTAGTGTAGTGTAGTGTAGTGTAGTGTAGTGTAGTGTATAGATAAGGAAAAGGGGGCCAGAAGTAAATGTGAGCTCTATCTGAAGTCACCACAGGCAGCAGAGACTATGGCCAAAATTGAAGTTCAGGTGTGTTCTAATCTGCAGTCCCTAATCGTGGCTCAACCATTGTGTCCCAGTTGGACTCACCTGATGATCCACACATACCTCTCATTTTTTGTAGAGACACTAACTCCATGGTGAAATGTTCTGAGTACTTGGTAGGATATTAAATGGGCTTGGACAACACATTTTAAAAAAATCACCAATGTGTCACTATTAGAATGCAGCTGAGTAACTCTGGTTTAAGACAGCCACGTCCTTTAGCCAAGCAAAATGCCACGGTGTGGAAGACACAGGCAAGCTCAGAAGCAGGTAGGGGAGAATGAGAACATTTATGAGCAGTGGCCTGGAACAGGTAGGCCCAGGATGGGCTGTCAACTGAGTGAAACCTCAATTACAGAGTAATCTAACATATAGCCAGTACATTATCACAACTCAATAAACAGCTCTTCAGAATTAAGTAATTCCAATTTGCTTTCATTGCGGACTGAGTTGCCTAGCGAATGTTGATACTACCTACCGCTAGGATCGGGCTGCATCTTCCAAGGCCCCGATTTTCACTCTGCTCAGATGCTGGGTGAGCCAGGCAACATGAGGGTATGCTAGCTTGCAGAGAGACAGGGACTCAGCCTGGGCTCGCTCTGCTCATCTCAGTGTGAACACTTGCCATGGAAGCCATTGCACAGGTTTTCCTCCACCTCAGGCACTGGGAGAGTGGGGGAAGGGTTTTCAGTCATAGTTTGAATGAGTGACACAAAGCATAAAAGGCGGCCCATGTAACCAGGTGATGTTTGTGACAGCAGGACCATCTCCTGAGCTTCTGTGACTCATCAGCAAAAGGTAGACACTAGAGAGGACCCAGAGATCTTTGACTTAAGAGCATCTAACAGTGATGCTCCCCAGCTACATTTTAATACATCTTCCTTATGCTCAAGTATTACTACATGGGGATTAAGCAACGGCCTTAAATGGCATCTCCAAGGCAACGGAGGTACTGGGTGAGATGCCCAGTCCCACTGAGTCCTTCATGTCCTTACCTGGGGACACCTACCTCATGTGCCATTCATTTGCTCATTTCTTAGAGCGCAAGTATCAGACAGCTCCAAGCACTTCTGCATAGATCATCTCACTGCTCCCTCACGACATCCTCCCAGGGAGAAAATCCTATAACCCTGTTTCCAGATGTATCTGCTAAGGCCTTAAAGAGGCTTATATCATGTTCCAAGTCACAGTGATAGATGGAGATAGGCCAGGGATTCCAAGCGAGGCATCTTGACTCGGGCATTACTGTGTGTGTGGAAGAAAGCCACAGCTGGAAGTTCACGCCTGACTCCTCAGGCTGTCGGTGTGATAAGTGAAATCTGTCACCATTCAAGAAGGGGGGGATGACAATGTGGGCCACTGTTCCACCGGCATGTAGGCCACTGACTCAGTCATGGCTAAGGATTTTAGTGGGGAGTGGCCTTCTTCATAAGACCCTGGCCTCAAATTGTCTCATCCTCTGCCTTCAAGTAGTCCCTGGACAAGCACTGTAGGCTGACTGGCTTCCTGTGTGTAGCACTGAGTGAGCCTGCCTCTCATTTCTTGTGTGTATTGTGGGGAGGAGATGTCTCTGCCTTCTCCCCTGTTGTCCGCACCCCTGTGGCACTGATTATAACATTGTGACACCAGAAACCAATAAGGCCCCAATTCCTAGGCCTTCCAATGTAAGTAAGGCAGCACACCTCAGACTCAATCCTAACCTCAGCTTTCCCCCTAGGGTGACCCTCAGCTCCTCACCCCTGCTGGGATGGCTTTCCCAGAGATCAAAGAAGTTGAAACAAAATTAGTGTGCACATCTGGAATTAAGATGAAATGAGACAGCATACATGAGAGGACTCCTCTGGATTCACTGGACCAAGCAAATGGCTTATCACCCACTCAACATTAAAATGTGTGGGACAGAGGCACTAAGAAATGTGAAATCCCGTGCCCCCAAAAAATGGGTGAAGTTCATCAAGGTGTCATTAAACGGGGTCAGATTACAGAAAGTCCCAATGCACCATTGTCTGCTGTGGGGATGCCATAGAGTCTCCCAGCACATCTCAAAGGAGCGAGCATGGAAAGGGAGTGAGAGAGTAGCAATAGCTTCCGGGTCATATTGATGTACTCGGCTAACACATCTGGGACCAGAGCTCATACCGGCCACCTTGCCTTAACTAAGCCTCAGTTGACACAGCCAACAGAAGACAGAGCACAGTTCCCATGGCCACCTCTCCAAGCCTAGGCAGTCTTGCTTCAGCAAGCCCCCTGCCCCAGCAGCCTGTGGATTATCACCCCCCCACACACACACACACCTCTCCCCCCCTAGAAGACTCAGGGAAAGAACAGAGCAAGCATTTTTCTGGCCCCATTTTTCTGTTAGTATAAACAGTTGGGGGTGCAGCAGTGACTCTTGTAGTCAGTCCTAACCCCTCACCTCCACTTAATGCCAAGCAGGTATATGCGAAGTGCCTGGAAGATGGTTGCAAATGTAAGAGAATGTGGCAGGACTCCCATAGCAGAGTGGGAAATCAACCACGAAAAAGCACAGTGAGTGTTCCTGGCCACTGCTCAGGAAATGACACATTCATGGAATATTTGAAAGGCCTGCAAAGGCCACTGTGTCAAATGAATCAATCTCATGGGGCTGGGGGCTTGGAGGGAACAAAGATCTGAGCCTAACACTATCAAAGTGGTGGCTTCTTTTATACATTAATGGCACTTCAGGTGAATGAACTTAAAGGTGCTTTTTTTGTATTATCTTGTTCATGACCACCTAATTTGTTGATCTTCGGCTTAAAGGTTCATAACATTCTGGTGATGAAATAAATGCCTGCTGAAGCCAATAATCCACTCATATATCAATAAGGCCACAGAAATCTGAAGGTTGAGACTCATGAATTGATGGGACCATGCAAATGAAATTAATCAAACATTAGCAACTTCTGGGGTCCCGTGAGCACAGAACCCATACTAGGAATAACCCTTGAATGGGAATAACTCAAGGAGTCCAGATTCACCCTCCCTCTACCAGAGCTTAGGTCCAAAATGGGAGACAAATGAAGAATACGCAGAAGGAAGTGGCCCTTGTGAAGTGTGCTATGAGCTATGTAGGTGCATTATTTACTTCCCTATTTCTGTGCTGTCAAAATCAATGTGCAGGAAGGTTTAGTTTGGTTCCAGAGTGAGGTCCATCCTGATATGTAGTCATGGCAGCAGCAACTTGAGGCAGCTGGTTACATTTCATCAACAGTCATGAAGCATACAGAAACAAAGAGGGGACTCGCTTTCTCCTCCTTATCCACTCCAGGACTTCAGTGAATGTAACAAAACTGTCTTCAGTTAACATATCATCTCCATGTTGTGATTCAATATGGACAATGCCTCACAGGTGCATCCTAAGGCAACTCCTGATAGGCACGGCCAGAGGCTTGTCTCCGAGATGATTCTAGATCCTGTCAAACTGACAATCAATCTTAACCCTCGCTGCAGGAAGGGAGACAAGGTGATGTGAGTGACACTACATCATCTTCCACTTGGATATTCACCTAGAGTCAAGACAGGTCAGAAGAGAGGGTCCAGGGGTCCAGACACGGATCTCCATTCTGATCCCATTACAGCCACCAGTCAAGCAGACCCAGCAAAGAGGATGCAAAGTTTGTCCATCAACCCTCGCTCAAACAAAAACAAAGCAACAGCAGCAGCAGCAGCAACTCAGAGCCTTCGGAGAATCAAGCAATTTTTTTCTCCCTTCCAACACAGCAGGTATTATTCTACAGCTGGCATAATATGAACTGGTTCATTATTTCATTCACTAAATATTGCTATACTGAAATTTTAATCAGTGAACATAGCAGTGATAAAATGAATACATTCATACGCAGGCAGCAACAGCGTATGAAACCATCAAGCCCTTCTTTGCAGAAGCAATACTGCAGTACAGAGAAGAAAAATGCATAAAGATGTTCATATGCTTTGGCCTACCAACTCAACTTCCTGAGAAATTGATCCAAGGAAAGAATCTGGTTCTGTATAATACAAAAAAACAAAAAACAAAAAAAAACAAAAAAACAATTGGGATGTAAGGACTGTGCAGAGACAGTAATTGTTGCACACTCAAGGGAAGAAATAACAAAACAGAAACACTTGGACATGCCTGACTGACTATGGACATGGAGACCTTTGAAAAGAGGAAGATGCCATAGCATCAGTAATAGTGTCAGATCTTTGAGATGGATCCCAAGTTGGGCCTATGGTGTTCTTACAGACAGAACCTAGCATGGCTGTACTCTAAGAGACCCAACAAGCAGCTGACTGAGGCAGATGCAGACATTTACAGCCAACCAATGGGCTGAAGTTGTTGACCCCTGTGGTTGACCCCTGTGGTTCCCTACTCCCAGTAGGTAAAGGCTGGAAGAAGCTGAGGAGGAGGGCGACTCCATAGGAAGACCAGCAATCTCAACTAACCTGGGCCCCTGAGATCTCTCTGATACTGAGCCACCAACCTGGCAGCATATACTAGCTGGTCCAAGGACCCCAACACATATATACCAGAGGTCAGCCTGGTCTGGCCTCAGTAGGAGAAGACACACCTAAACCTTGAGAGACTTGAGGACTCAGGGAGTGGGGAGGCCTGGCAGGGATGGGATAAGGTAGGGATGGGGGGGGGCATCTTCTTGGAGACAGGGGGAGAGAAGGAATGAAATTAGGAACTTTGGGAGGGTGGACCAAGAGGTGGGTAACCACTGGACTGTAAAAATAATAATAATAATAATAATAATAATAATAATAAGAATAAGAATAAGAATAATAATAAATAAATAAATAAAGTTTTTTTGTTTTTTTTAAAGGAGGAAAATGCATTGGATAGTATATGTATCAGTTACTTTTCCGTTGATGTGATAAACACGTGACCAGAGACAACTTAAGGAAAAGTGTGCTCGGGCTTGAGGTCATAGAAGGGGTCCCAAATGGTGGGAAAGGGGGGGTATGTCAGCTGGCAGCCAGAGCCAGAAGATGAGAAACCACACCTTTCATCACAAACACAAAGCAGAGAGACAGCAAACTAACAGTTGGCTAAGGCTGAGGCTATGGCCTCTCAAAGCCTGACCCCAGTGATGTACTTCCTCCAGCAAGGCTCTGCCTCTTAAAGGTTCTACGACCTCAAACACCAAGTTTGCCAGAAACTTGAAGCCAAGTTTTCAAGGCAAAAAAAAGCACAAGAAAAGTAATAAATGTCGACTTAAGACCATCTGGGAGGTTAGGATCATCATTTCAAAAGGCTTTCTGAAATATTGTCATTATACGGCACTTCTGGTTAAAACCCCTCACAAATATTTCAATGGAACATCACTAAAGCATAAAGGACATGAGTTTGTCTTGATCTGAAAAATAAATTTAAGTCAAATTTGGAGGTTGCCCCTACAGGGTGTGTGTGTGTATGTGTGTAGTGTTAGGGAGATCAGTGTTTGAGCTGTTGAGGGAAGAAGGAAGTAGCAGGTAAGAAAATGGACTTGCTTTGTAATAATAGAGAAGGTCCTATAACCAGCCACTTGGGAAAGTTGTAGCACGGTGCTACTCACCTTTCACGATCAGCTCTGCATAGTTGGACACGCCAGAGCCACCATCTGAGCGGATCACGCAGCGATACTTGGAGATACTGCGTTGAGAGGTGTCTGCCACACTCACTGTGGCCGAGAAGCGCCTGTGGTTGACCACTCGGGTGACCATGAGGGCCGTGTCTCTGCCATTCCATTGCTGAGGATACAGGAAGGGAGGAGGAGAAGAAATCTTAGCATCACAGGCTTCCTGGAAACCATCAACATAGACCTCATGACCTGCATCATGACCTGCATCAACATAGACCTCAGGACCCTCGCATGCTCCTGGGGCCCAGGACTTTCTTGAAACAGACTGACAAACCATTTCTATGTCACCTGAACTATGGTTCTGACTAAAAATAAATAAATAAATAAATAAATCTAAGCCACTGAGTGTACTAGCACATGCCTGTCAGCCCAGCACTCTAGAAGCTGAGACAGAGGGCTTACAAGATGGAGAGCAGCCTGCATAATAAGACCTCTTCTCAAAGCATATAAAGGACGGGAGAGGGAAGCTGATTCGAGAAGAGGGATGCTTGATGGGAAGGAGCTGGGACACAAAATCTCCTCATAATCACCCCAGCTCCTTGCTCGGCACACATTTGGACTTAGATACATTCCTTTAACCTTCCTCCCTCCTATTTTCACTCATCTCATGAACAGAGTCCACGGTATTTCCCCCAAGAAAGACTGCAACACATTAACAAACCCCAGCCCATGCAGAGTACTAGCGACCAGCCTGGCTTTGACCTCCTCAGCTGGTGATCAATATCTTACCCACCCATAGACTTTGAGCCCACCCACACCAGGCTGTCACTATAGATAGGAGATTGCCTACCTCCCCTCTCTGCCACATGGTCTCTCGTCTGCCTAGAATGTTCTATGTGTCTGGGAACAGCCCCCACCCCCCCACCCCAAAAGTCTAGGCTCAGCTCACCCTCATCTCTTGGAAGTTCCCTCATCATTCACACCACTATCTCAAAGCCAGCTATGCTTCTTTGTGTTGTGCAAACTTTCCACACATCCTGACCCATGACTGTTCCCCATTTGAGACTATGGGTTCCCAAGAGACAAGACTCAGATCACTTCCTGTGACAACTATACCAAGATTTGCAAGATCGTGACAAATACACACAGGTGTTTGCCTTCAGCAACCTGAGTTTTAGGTGTGATGGTCAGGGCTAAATAGATTCTTCCAGTAGCAAGCTATAATAACTGGTCAGGCAGGCATGTGGATGCATTTTGAGTGGATATTTACTAAGGATCTAGTATGTGGTAGACCCTGAGTAGGGTGATTTTGTATAATTCTCCATTTTAATCTTCACAGCCTTATTGAGGTGTGTATTATTGCCGCTCTTCTCAGAAGAATCAAATGTCATAGAGGTTAAATAAATATGCAGAGCAAACATGTCCCTCATCCGGGCTTTCCAGCATCAAGTCGAACACTTTCTCCTAAGACTTTATCGCCATTGCCTGCCTTAATGTAATTTTTATCTCTAAGGTGAAAAGGAGGATTTTAATTGTCTGGTTGAATTTAAAGAAACCTGGCCATTTATGATTCCCAGACCCCGAGTCAATCCACATGTGATCCCTGTTGCTTCTTCAATGAAGTAAATAATTTCTCTGTGTCCATAGCCCATTTTTTTTATGTCATTTTTACAACCTGTCTCCCATTGGGGACATGTTAGGATGGGGACATGGCTACAGGCAGGGCCAGCCATGTGATCAGCTGCATGGTGACTCATGAGGAAACTGAGGATTGCCAATGCCACAAGGCAATCCTCCGTCGAATTAGGGAGAATTAGGGAGCAGAGTCACCAAAGTTCCACCAGAGGGAGGGACCTGCTTCAAACTAATCTGGAGAAGTCAATGGAAGCTTTTTCCTTCGTTTTGTTGTCTTAACATCCTTAAGACGGCCTGTCTCAAGCATGTATCACCTCCACACTTCAAATACCAAAGTAAGGTCACTTTCAAAAGTCAGGACAGCAAGAGAGGTGCCATAGCCTCCCTCC
This sequence comes from Mus pahari, assembly GCF_900095145.1. Classification (NCBI taxonomy): domain Eukaryota; kingdom Metazoa; phylum Chordata; class Mammalia; order Rodentia; family Muridae; genus Mus; species Mus pahari. The sequence goes on from NC_034592.1 coordinate 144,560,726, forward strand.
CATGCCATAAATGACCCAGCGTGACCAGAATAAAGCCATGTAAGGTTCAGAAGGCACTGTGGACTGCAGCTGCCAACCACCTGTGTATGCCTTGGGGTATCCTTGCAGGAGATGATATAGCTTAGGCCCAGGTATGAGAAGCTACCACACACACACACACACACACACACACACACACACACACACACACACACACACCTCTTTCACATCAGTGTGATAAGGATGTAGAGAAGATTCTGGCAAATATGAGAATTGCACTCTGATTTGAAAAGGTGCGGAATGAACTTCAGAAGATACAAAGTTGCCCAACGGGTCCATGTTCCCCATTTCTCAGCAAGGCAGTGCAAGAATACCATAGTAATGCAGATAAGTCTGTGATGAAAGATTAGACAGATAATGTCCAACCTGATTTATTTATAACACTTTCATTTCTTTTCCTCTCCTGCCCCTCTCTTTCCTTCCACATACAATAGATTTGTCAAAAATCTACCACCAGTGGGGTCATTGCAAGGAATAAATGAGATGGCACATGAAACACTTAACACATAAAGGAATATTCTGGTGTTACAAGAGTTTTGAAAATTGACCATGAAATTAGCAAAAAAAAAAAAAAATGCTGTCAGTTGAATAATATCTCCCAAAGACACCCATACCTAATACCCAGAAGCTGTGAATATATATTCATACCTGGCAACAGAAGCTTGAAGGATGACATAGTGAAGGATGTTGAGGTTGGAATGTCATTTGGGGTTATCTACCTGTGACCAATGAATCACAGGGTTCTCATGTTGGATTGGGGTGGGGGTGGGGTGATGGGGAAGTGAATGAGAATCAGAGGAAGAGGTATAGATGGAAGGGTAGGTCAGAGGGAGGCAACCACTCACTTTCTTCAGAAGGAGGGATTCAGGAGCTAAAGCAGAGGTCCTGGGTAACATTATAAGGGGAGGGGAACAGAGGCTCTGCAGACCCTTACAAGCATGTCCAACCTTTCATCACTGCAAAACATCATCATCTACAAAGTTCATGTTCAAAACCCTGTGCAATCAGGGTTGGAGAGATGGCTCAGCAGGTAAGAATACTGGCTACTCCTCCTGAGGACCTGGCTTCAATTCCCAGCACCCATACAACAGATCATAACCATCTATAAGTCCAGTTATAGGTCATTCACTGCCCTCTTCTGGTCACCTCAGGCAATATATGCCCATAATACACAAACATACACGAAGGCAAAATCCTTGTACCCTTGAAATAAAAATACATATATTTTGAAATTAAAAAGAGGACCATGCAAGCAAATATAAAACAATTGCAAAATTCTCAAAACTTTTACATTTACATTTTTATGGTGGGTTGCATTCATAGCTATCATTGGCCTTATACAATCTAGGGGTCACAGGCTGGGCACACCCTCAAGGAAGACAGCCTACCAGCATCTCAATGCTATATGCAGAACTCACTGAACCTCCTTTTTGACTGCCCATCTCTATGATGGCAGAAGAAATAAATTTGTTCTGAGCTGTTAGGTTTGTAGAATTTATTTCAGAGATGATAGGAAACTAATACTAAAAGAAAGGGCTGGTTAAGTGCAAAAGCTGTATTGTGCACATTTACATTTTATCTTGATGTTGCCTCCCATATTATTTACTTATCTCCTTAATGATGTCAGATTCTGGCAGAACTGAAGAGGATTAAATGCCTTCCCCTGAACCATTCACTTTTTTTTTTCACCTTTTTGTTGTTGTTGTTGTTCTGTTCAGCTCCTGAACCGAGAACCTTTCTCCCACTGAAGGATAGGAAATTGCAGGTTGTCTTATAAAATCTCAGGAAAACAGGCTTTTTGATAATCATACTTGTCATATTGGGAGCAGGTAACAGCAGGGCAGGGACATGTAGGAGGGCCCAGGGTCCAGGCAGAAATAGTACAGTGATGGACTGTGGACAAGGAGAAATGGAGGTTAAGCTCAGGGATGAGTCCTGATGGGCAGAGCATGGTAGTATGACTGGCTCAAACAAGGCAGGGAAGGGCAGGTTAAGGCTAAAGGTCAAAACAGACAAGCAGGAACCGAGGGTTCCACAGGAAGATATTACAGAAGTACTACAAGCCCAGGCCATAAATACTCCAATGAGAAGGGACCCGGATGTCTTGAATGCTATGGCCACGTGGAGAAGGGATTCAAACACAGTGACTGTGTAATAATCACATGTCACAGCTACTATCACAGCCCCAGATAAATGCCGAATAGGGAACGCAAAGGAGATAACACAGGGGAATTTGGTTAAACAAGGAAAAAAAAATCAGAAATCTAGGTCCATGGGCTTGACTGACACAGGGAACATCTTACTTTCATTTCCTTTGCTGTGACGAAACATCTTGACATAATGGCAACTTAGAGGAGAGAAGGGGGTTATCTGGCTCATAACTCTGTATTAAATTCATCATATCAGGGAGTCACAGGCAGAAGCTTAAAGCAGCCAGTCACATTCACAGTCAAGAGCAGGAAGAAAGAAATGCATACCCGTTGCTCACTGAACTGGATTTTTTCCATTCTTCTGCAGCCCAGGGTATAAAACAGGGAATGGCGCCTCCCACTTTCAGACTGGGTCTTCATTAGGCAAGCAAGACAATTCTGTATATGGACATTGCCCATGGGCCAGCACCTCAGACAGTCCTTCACTGAGATTCTAAGTAATGGCACTAATATTGGCACTGTGCAAGTCACCATGCCATGTTGGATTGACCATGCCATGTCTGATACAACTGTCATTCAAGTAGCTTAAGTAACTCCTTAAGTCTAAGGAGTTCTTTGTTTGTTTGTTTTAAATTAGTAAATACAACAATTTCTGAAATGGCCCTAAACACACTTCTACTATTTTGTGCTATATATTCATATAGTGCAGAGTTCTTATCATTGTCGATTATAAAATTAAAATACTGGTCAACTCTGAAAAGTATTGAAGAGGCTCTCCATCCTGGAGGATCACATATTCAGCCAAGATTTAATTCTTTATGCAAAAATTAGTAAGCATATCCACTTGATTAGTACTCAGATTTGCTTTCATCTTCAATATAAAATTATATATGTGCCAAGCATTTAAAACATTTCCTTATAATTTCTTGCCAGTGAATGTTTGTTTTGTGTGCCTGACTTATAAATCCTATACACCAAGGGAAAATGTTCTCAAAATAAATAGATGTCACTACTGAAAGGAGAAGTCCATGTTACTACTGAAAGGTGCCTAAAATAACCAGTTGCCCGGGGGCCAACATTGGACCTCGTGGCCAGTTGTAAGTCCTAACAAGATGAGGAAACTTAGCCTTGGCTGCAGGGGAACTAGAGGCAGTTTGCATGCCCAGGCTCAGGGGATGAGAAATGTGGCTTCGAAAGATGCTCTAATAAAGACAGGAAGACCATCCATGGTACCTGGCACTTTCCCATCTCTTCCTTCTCCTACTGTAAATTACACAGGATGCCCCAGGATTCCAATAAACATTGCTTTGTAATCTACAAGTCCCTAGATCCTGAATATGCTGCTTCCATGGGTAGTGTTTTGTTGTTTGTTTGTTTGTTTGTTTGTTTGTTTGTTTTAATGGGAACTGACTGTGGAGGAAGACTGGTCACATAGAAAACTCAAACATTCTACAATAAAACACTGTTTCCTAATACACGCATGTACACACACACACACACACACACACTCATAAGCACACACACAAATTGCACGACTAAATAGGATAAATATTTTTGTTCAATTTAGGATTAATGGGAGCACAGAAGTCAAGCTAATATGATTGTGTTTTAAAGATCTTAAAGCCATCTCATCTACTGCCCAGGCTGGCCCCTTAACATAACATAGCCCAGCCTGGTCTCTAGGTCATGAGGCTGCTAGCCTGGCATCCCTGGAATATGGCACACCTGGCCCTGACTGGCATCTTTGAGGACTTGGTTTTTACTCAGCGCTGTGTTCACCATCTAGCTGGGGATTATTTCATCCTTTTAAAATCCCTGAAAAAGTTCTCAAAGGGTGGTCCCTGGACTGGCCACCTCAGTAGCTCTGGGGAACTTGTTAGCAGTATAAGATTGTAGGAGACCTGCAGCTGATATCCATTTGCGGATGCTGTTTATTGGTGCTTGGACTCGGAGTTTTCTCTTCTTTCCCTATTCTATTATTAATCACTCTGGAAATGTACTCATTATTTTACAAAACAGAAGACGAGAGACTGTGGGGTGTGGAAGGTATAATTTCTGCCCAGAGGAATACGCAGGCTGAGTAAAGACTCTAGCAAACCAACAAAAAGACAAAAACATAAACATGAAGGGGAGCTCCGAAATAGCCTACTTCACAGAGGAAAAACAGGGTGGGTGTGGAAAGAGGCCTGCTCTTTGTATAGCCTGCGACAGTGTTTTTCATGGCTGCTGCTCAGACTGGCTTAAGTTACCACCACCTGCAAACTAGAAACGTGGGCTCTCTGGCCCTACCTTAGACCTCATCAGTTGGGAACTCAGATTAACCCTGAAGCTTGATAATGTACGCCATGGGTCATAAGTAACTAATAGTCATAATGAAGCAGATGTGATGGAGAACATTTCTGTCCCCAACGCTTGGAAGACACAAGGAAGCAGAGTATCTGAGGCTAGCGTAGGCTATAGAGTGAGACTGTGTCCCTAATATATTTGAAGCCACCTTAAAGATGGCGGGGAAGTTAAGAAATATAGCTTTGAGTAGAGACCTTATTAAAGTTGTAGATTGGGATTGTCCGGTTTGGTGAGGAGGCCTAGCATCCTTCATTGTTTTTAGCAACTTCCCAGTTATAGTGAAGCTGGGCTGTGAGCCCCAGCAGAGCACAGATTTATACCAGTTTCCTGAGGGAGGAGCTAGCTGCACCTCCTTGCTGATCTATTCTAGGAACAGGCCGTTCACCATCAGCACCTGTTTGCCATCCAGTATGTAACAGGCACAATGACTCTGTAATGGAAATAGACCTTGCAAATTCCGGGCACTTTTGTTTGTTTGAAAAGCACCTCATTTCATCTTGCAGGAAATGACTGCTCTGTGGAAAACAGAGCAGTCTAGTTTTCTGGAACCAGTTGAAGTCTTTAAGTCAGAAACACACATGTAAGAAGGAGTGATATATAAATATAAATATATATATATATATATATATATATATCACATATATATCATATATATATAAAACACACACATATATAATATATATACACATACAGGTATATATATATATATATATATATATATATATATATATATATATATATAACATATATATACAGGTACACACACACACACACACACACACACACTAGGTATCACAGTATCAAGGTATAGCATCTGATAAAACTGTAGGCAGATAATGTTTTTTGAACCCAAATCCATCAGTCTAGACCCATGTTTCTCAGTTCCCAGTGTCCACCAGGATCATATACAAGGTGATTCCAGAGGCTTGGGGTGGAGCTGGATAATTTTCATCTCTCATAGCTTCCCAAATAATGCTATGATGCCAGTATCACTGACCTTGGTCTGGGACTCAACAACTCAAAAGATAATCTCATCCTTAGTCCTTCATGGGAAAGCAAGTAGGCAAATAACACCCTAGAACCCAGGAATTAAAAGCTGACTTCTATCTAGGACCAATTCCTAGGGCTGAGCATTTTGTTACTGCACCAAAGGGACCCATCTTCAGGAGAAGGCTAAACCCAGCCCAGGATAATATACACAGCCACATTCCTGACCTCAGGATAACCAAGTTCTGATTATAGAAGGTTACTGGACATTCTGTCTGATTACTGAGGCAATGGTGCTGAATCTGGTTAGAGAGGAGCATATATTCTAGATTCTCCAAGGGTGGGACACATGTCCTGAACAGAACAAATGATCTTATAGCCTAAACAGCCTTCTGCTCAGCCTCATGTTTATCAGCGTCTAAGGGTAACAGTTGCCCGTGAAATAAATGTCTCTCTGTTTCTCTGTCTCTGTCTCTTTCTATATATTATCTATCTATATTTATCTTTCTATCTGTCATATATGTCTATCATCTACCTGTCATGTATCTATCATCTGTCTGTCTGTCTATCTAATCTATCTATCTATCTATCTATCTATCTATCTATCTATCTACTATCTATATATTTCATCTATCTATATATCTATATATCTATCTGTCATGTATATACCTATCATCTATCTATCTATCTATCATCTGTCATGTATCTTCACCTACCTAATCTATCATTTATCTATCTACCATCCATCTGTCTACCTATCTATATATCTATCTACCTATCTATCATCTGTCTGTCTGTCTGTCTATCATCTCTTGTCCTTGCTCTTGCTCTGCCCTGTAAAAGCTCTGCCTGTAAGCTTACATTCCTCTTCCTCTGGGCTTGCCTTGTTTCATGTGGGTAAGTCAGCTCCACTGTAGAACACAGCCTAGATATATTTACACTTTGCTATCTTTGTGCCAAGTACACACTCACCATCAAGTAGGATCTCTCTCTAGGGACCACCTAGAGAAGAGGCCTAACTCATAGAACACACTTCATTCACCCACTTCCTGCATGACTATCAAAGTATCTATCCTGGTCTCACTGTTTTACTGATCCCTCTCTGCTCATCTCTTGTGTCACGACATTATTCCTTTCACAAAGAGATAAGACATAGCTCAAAAGAATTAAAAAAAAAAAAAAGGCTGTCAGCTGTCATTATTTCAGAGAGGGGAGCGAGGCTTGCAATTGATTTGTAATTGGAAGAAATGAGGACAATACTGTCTTTAATAAAAGGAAAATGTTGCTTGTTCTCCACAGCAAGTTGGATGCACACTACATAGGAAATAATCTAATACAATGTCTTGCAAGCTAGTTTGAGCTTCAGAAGTAAATGTAAAAAAAATATAAGTAAATAAATAAATAATCAGGTCCAACATTTTCAGCTGAAACGGTCTGATTGCTCCAGGAGTCTCCCAGCCAGCAAATATTTAGGTGACATTCCCACAATCCACTCATAATGAATATTCTTTTCACCCTCCTTCCTCCCTGCAACGGTATGACATTTGGAAACTTACTAGAATCATGTCCATCAATTCTCTTAAGAGCACATTTGTACCTTTTTGGCACTCTCTAAAGAATAGCTTTTGATTATTCTTTATTAAAAGTTAAAAGAAATAGAAGTAGACATAAATCATTTTTGATTAGCTGTACTGAAGCCCTTCCAAAGGCCCGCTGCATTCATGGCCAGCGGCTCATTTGGGTCTGATGCCTGAGTCCAGAGCTCCTGCAGACTCAGTAGAGGACTGGTGTAAGGCCCATGGGGTGCTTCAAGCCTACAGCAAAGTAGATAAGACAAGCAGGTTGGGAAGAGCCTGCACATTTCCACCCTCCAGTAACAGCCTCCTTTGATTGTGAATGCTTCACCCCTCCAAACTACACTGGAAGGCCACTTCCTCTGAAGTTATTGCCCATGTTGAACGTGCAACCCTCCTGGCCTCCCTGATCTTGCTGCCCCCAGCCCCACCATTCCCACCTTGTGATGAAATTGTTAGTGGTCTTGCTCAAGGTCCATCTTCACCAATGGAAGGTGGACTATGGGGAGCAGGGAGAAGAGGGGTGGGGCAAAGATTGGTCCTGTGTGCTCTCTGATCTATCCCAGCTCCCGGCCAAGCAGAAAACCAGGTCAGTTGGGCTTAATCCTGAAATCATACACAGAGGATGGGCTGAGAAAAGACACAGGGAAACAGCAGGAAAGAGAGACAGAGACAAGGGAGACGTTCTGGGTCAGAGTTTGCAAGGGTCAAAGGTGAGCTGCACAGTGACAGGAGAAAGGAAGCCAGGACAAGAGGCACAGGTGAAGTTGTTTTCCAATCATCTTTCACAGTGCAGGATCCTGAACCCAGGGCCTCAGCACACATCGGGGAAACCCTCAACCTGGAGTTTCATCCTTAGCGTGAGCTATTTGTTAATCTTCAGTAAATTTCAGGTCAGGAACAGCAGAGAAGATAAAGCATGAAATATCAGAGTCATGGCAGAGAGAGAGAGAGAGAGAGAGAGAGAGAGAGAGAGAGAGAGAGAGATATCACTGGGTTTTATGGTTTATAGCCTATGTCTCAATACTGCTTATTAATAAATTCTCATTTGTAGTTTTCTTAGCATAATGTTCCTCAGCTATGACACAGATCTCCCATGTTAGGACATTAATCTACACCCACTCCTACCCCCAACATTCCTATGAGGGACAAGGGACAGGAGCATAGGAATGAAGCACTCCCTTGACTATGGTGTCAAAAGCAACAAGGCTCTCATCTCTGCACCAGGAGACTAGTGTCTGCCAGCATCTATGAAATGATAGCCAGCAACCTTGTTAGCCTGCAAATCAGCTAAAACAATCCCATTACAGACTGTCCCATGGTTTCGGGAACCTCAGAGGGCAGGGAGGTCTTCAGAGAAGAAATATTTAGTGTCATGAAGGGCTGAAAGAACAGTCAGGCATGTACAGTAACCCTGCTGATGGTGGTTTGACTTAGAATACCCCCAACTTCACAGCAGTGTGGAAGTGATATACATTCAGAAGGAATTGCACTTCAAATTTTCAATTGTCATTTGTTCTCGGGCTAGCAGTATGTGCTTCCCCACTGTGAAGATGATGGACAACAGCCAAGAGCCCCAGCTTCCAGTCAGTGAGTAAGGAGAGTGGAAGCAACCAGGACGCCGTAATCCACTGCACAGTTGAGCTGCAGACCTTAGCTTGAGTGTACTGAATGCACTTTAAATGCCATTTGCACTCAGGATGGGCTGACCATGCTCTGACCCCATCCTGAAGCCGAGGAACAACATCTGTATAAGGACCGATGAGCATCCCTTGGTTTTAACAAGGAACACACTGCTGATCTTTACAAGCATAGCCTGTAACAAGAGATGGGAGCTGAAGAAAAACCACATTGCAAATATCAGCCTTATATTTATAAAGCATGGCTAAGGATGAGACCAGAAAGAAAAATAAAACGTAACATCCAGAGATGCTAGTTTGAGTGAAATTCCAAGCATATCATATTTTACTGATTTTCTTGTAGATTTAGGAAGTTCAAATTTACTTAAGTATTTAATACAGTGAATATAAAATTAGAGGTATGAATGTATGCTAAATAAAGAAAGTTGGCTGTAGGGTGTGTGTGTGGTGTGTGTGTGTGTGTGTGTGTGTGTGTGTGTGTGTGTGTGTGTGTGTGTGTGTTGAGAGG
>NC_034592.1:144570183-144574247 GCF_900095145.1 Mus pahari
CCCTCTCCCTCTCCCTCTCCCTCTCCCTCTGTCTCTCTTTCTCTCCCTGTCTCTGTCTCTCACCCCTCTGTTTCTCTCTCCCTTTGTCTGTCTCCCTTTCTCTCTATGTTTCTGTCTCTGTCACTGTCTCTCTCTTTCATTCACTCATTTCCTCCCTCCCTCTCTTTCTCCCTCTCTTCCTCCTTCACTCTTTCCCTTCCTCCCTCTCTTCCTCTCTCCCTGGACCTATATTCGTCTGACTCTGTCTGATTCAGCTAAGATGACTGGCCAGCAAATCCAGGGCTCCTCTTCTGTGTGCCTTCCAGTCCCCGGGATTACAAATGATCATGGGTCCTGAGGATTGACCTCAGATCTTCACATTTTCATGGTGAGCATTTTACCCACTGAGCCATTTCCCCAGCCTGAAGTTACAGTTTTCTTACTGGGATCCAGCTGCAAAGAATAATTAGATTTGGTGTGGCAAAGTGATGCGATGAATAAACTCAAGACTTTAGGATATAGCCCACACCCTTATCCTGGCTCTCCTTCTCAATCTCAATTTCACTCTGAAGTTCTCCTTAACCCCACTAATGCACAACCTCTTTGGGTCTGTTAACATCAGTCTTTTGAAGGATTGCGGTAAGCATTAAAAATATTGTGTGTGGTGACCCTCAGGACATGTCCACCATTATGTGTAGTCTCTAGGCTTTACTATCATTGTTGAGTTTCTCTGACCACTGTATAGAAGCCCTATGCAGAGGGACATTGAATATGGAAACAGTTGGGAGAGAAGAGGCTTCACGCAGTACTCTCTGTTTTGATAGCCAGGGCTTCCCCATGGGATCAAGTAACAAGGTAACAGGAAGCACTGCTGCCATGTAGACAGACAGATGTGCCTCTTTATCTTGTAGCCAGGTACTGCTGATCTGGATGGAAGGGCTCCCAGAACAAGAGCCTTGTCCTGTCAAACTCTCTCTGGTGCCTGTGATTGTTTCAACCCATACACAGACTCTGCTGAGATCTACACAGAGAATCTGGACATAGGCCTCATTTCCAAGGTGGCAAGCATTGTTGGTTGTAAAGTCTCTCAGTGGAGACTCTTTGTAGAGAGACCTCAAAGGTCAGCTTCATGGAGGGACCTACAAGTTTGCTCTAGAGTCCCTGGAGAGTGGGGCGAGGGTAGAGATAAGAAAGGAGGACACATCACAGAATATTCTAAAGACCTACACGGATGGATAGTATGCCCAAGGGAAACTGCTCTGAGTCCTTACCCAGAAGTTAGCTCTTCCACTACAGTTGGCTACCCGATGCTAGGAAAAACATCCTGCCAACTCTAGAATATCTATATCTAGGGACAAATGACCATTTTGCTCCCTTTTTAATGGCATTTGCTTTTAAGTTAGTTCTCTGTATTCATTTATTAATATTTCAATGAAATAGAAAAAAGAATAAACACACATAATCTATTATCACAATTAGTAATATTAATGTATGCTTTATAGTACTGTATCTCATACATCTATGTATGAGATATGGGATATGTATATATGTTATATAAGTAAAGATATAACTTTGAAATATTTATATATGCATGTATTCTTTATTAAAATATAAAATATATCAACTGTTTTATAATTTGCACTTTTCACTTAATCACGCACTATGAAAATGCCATTAAGTCTCTGTCTATTGTCTCATATTTAACTACTTCATCCCAGTATTTACTTAATTAGTCCCTCTTGCAGAACCCTCTACATCTTTCTAGTTCTCTGTCCAGTTGTATATAGTTGCAGGTACATCTCTGTCCCCATTTCTGGCTCCTCCCTTAGAAAACTGCTATCAATGAAACAAATTTTGGAAAAATGTGCACATTGAAGGTTTTAGATTTTGCCTAATTATCTCCCAGAAATGATGGACTTGTCTATATGCTACACATGTCTGTGTAGACATGTGTGTCCTGTTAACTCTGTTACCCTGTGACTACTATCATATAGCCAACAACTTCCAACCACAGTGGTGTACCTATGTGTGGAATTTCACTAGTCACACAGGCCTCTGTCAAAATGCCCAGCATTCGTGCCCTCCTTCGCAATATTCCCTGAAATATAGAAGAGTGAGCCAGTACACACAGAGATTTCCTTGCAGGAATAGTTATTGTATCTATTCACTTGCTGTATTAAGTTTAAAGCCTCCCTGGGTAGAGATAGATTAGCAGAAAGCTGGGGACCCCTGCCTGAGCTGTGTCTCCCCCCCTTTCCTTCTACCACCTCAGCCAGCTTTCACACAGAGTATTATTATGATGTGAAGCAGACCCACAAAAGCCACTTGTGTGCCCTCAATAAGACTGTGGTAGGGGATGCTGCTCATTACATCATACAGCCTTTGCTTTATGAGGGCTCCTGGGAACCATTCCCTGTCTGGCCTCCGTGTGAACAACAGTTAGAATTTTCCTGAGCAATTGGGTTGTGTTTATCTCGCAGACGTCGTAGACTGTATATCTGACAAACTTCCTTTATCCCACTGGCGGCTGTGGTGCTCAGGTGCCCCACTGGTGACCCTAAAGCCAGCAGTGGGAAGGAAGAAATGTAGTCATCGCCTGAGAAGCGGCTCTCATGGGAGCTTCCTGTTGTGGGGTGCCTCCCTTTTAATTTACACAATCTCATCTTGCTTTGTATCCTTTCTAAGCCACCTGAAAAACATTGAAAAGTAGATAGGTAAATAAAATCTGAAAGACCTCTGTGGTGCGTATTTCTGTCTATTTTCTTCAAAACATCCATTGGGCTCAATTTTAACATCCTCCTGTGTACAGAAGTAAGGCTTAGTGCACTCCAGTCAGTACTGGAGCAATACTGACCTTACCATAATTGGAATTCCCAAATAAAGTGGCTGAAAAATATTGTGCTTGTCCCGTCTCATTCTTGTGAGCTAGTGGAGTCAATGCCATTTAAAATGGCATACGTCGTCAAAGCAGAATGTACTTTAAATACAGCGAAAAGAGTCAATAGCACTCCTCAGTGTTGAATGACACAGGAGGAGGGACATAAGTACCAAGGAGAAACCGTTAGTGTCTGGATAAGTTTTGCCAGGGAGTTTACAACAGCAAGAAAGAAGGTTCAAATTTAGGAGAGAGATAACAGGATGAATTGCCAGCAGAATGGAGAGATTCTACCTGAGCCAAACAACAGCAATGAAATAAAACAAAAATCAACCAATCAATTAAACAAACAAACGAACATGTTTCGCATCCTTTGTGATCAGGGAAACAACCTTTCAAACCACGTTGAAGTATCAAATGATCACCACTTTGAGAGCATCAGTGAGGGTGGGAAAACTTGTATAGACTGCTCCATGTCAGTGAGGGTGGGAAAACTTGTATAGACTGCTCCGTGGCAGTGAAGGTGTGGGAAAACTTGTATAGACTGCTCCGTGTCAGTGAGGGTGTGGGAAAACTTGTATAGACTGCTCCGTGTCAGTGAGGGTGTGGGAAAACTTNTAGACTGCTCCGTGTCAGTGAGGGTGTGGGAAAACTTGTATAGACTGCTCCGTGTCAGTGAGGGTGTGGGAAAACTTGTATAGACTGCTCCGTGTTAGTGAGGGTGGGAAAACTTGTATAGACTGCTCCATGGCAATGGGAAAGGAAAGGGTTCAACTAGGTTTAAAAACAACTCTGTGTTCTTCAGAAAGTCGAACTCACATCTATACAAGACCTGGTGGTTTCACGATTAGATGTCTGCTCAAGAGAAATGACAGAATATATGTATGCACACATAGATAGGCTCACTGTTTACAATAGATTCTTATTAGCAGATAGAAATGGGAAACAATGCAATGGTTAGCCATCAATAGGTTAATAGATAAGAAAATCATGATATGTGGTTTATTATAATGTTTCACTGTTAGAATAAATTATTCCTAAGAACAAGCTACCTAAATTAAAAATTTGATATAAGCAATGATGTAAGTGGACATCACCTTAGAATAATTGAGGAAAGACCTTAATACTGCTTGATTCCATGCCTCCCCCATGTGTGTGTGTGTGTGTGTGTGTGTATGTGAGAGAGAGAGAGGAGAGAGAGAGAGAGAGA
>NC_034592.1:144574494-144582114 GCF_900095145.1 Mus pahari
TATATATATATATATATATATATATATATATATATATATATATATATAGACAATGCCATCACAGCAGACGCTCTCATTCTGTGTCCCATCATCTGGCTTTGTACCCCACCCAGAGAAATGCTCTCTCATCCTGCTAGGCAAGTAGGATCAATAAGCAGAAAAGAAACACAAGTAAATTAAGGATTAAAGCACTGCCCTGGTAGACTCTACTCAGTGATGGACTCATTTAGCCAGAGAACGGACTGCTCATTTCAGGGACATTTTCTAAGAAAACTGTAATGGTTTCACCCAGAAATCCAAGAACCTTTTAGTCATGGATTGATGACGTCAAAAACCTAAACTCTAAGATACTCCATTTGTCTTAGCTTTAGTAATTGTAGCTTTAAAAACAAAGTTTCGTTAGAGAATGCTAGGTGGGCAGTTTTATTCACAAACTCTAGACCTAGAGCTTTTAGATTACCATTATCTCCCCTATTTATAAAATGTCAACCTAGCTGAACAGTCGATATGAGTCCATAACAGCATGCTTGGAAAGCAATGTCCAAGGAGCAGAGATATTTAAAAATGGCTGCACCCCTCCCCCACCACACCCTTCTTCAAGGCACATAGTTTCTTCTTTGCAAAGGGAGGAAATGGTAGGAACAAGGGTCTCTCCCATTCTTACCTGGAGCCAAAGTTTGTCATGCTGGGACCACTTTCCGCCAGCAATGCACTGAAACGTGGCGTTCTGCCCCACATTCACCTCAACGTTTTGGAGTCGTAGGAAATGAGGTGCTTTTCCTAAGAGACAAAACCAAACACAGAACACATGAGGACAGGGTGCAGTTGCCAATACCGCTTCTCTGTCGGGAGCAGCAGCCCAGGATAGGCCTAGAGATCCTGGAATGTGTGGCTGAGAAGATGTGAAGCTCAGATGAGACCAGATGGGTCACTACTACAACATGAGGCCCATTCTGTGATCCTCACATCTTGACCTATTTAAGCCTTGTAAATTCTATGAAGTTCACAGGAGAGCATTCCCTGTTCATAGGTCAGAAACCTAAGACTCTGAGCATTGTATAGCATAATCAGGCATCCATAAAACTGGGTATCATAAAACAGCAAGGCATGAATCCTGTCCTATGAGACCCTCAATGTTCCTATGACTAGCTACTGTGTAATCTCTCTGTTAACTTGGCCCACACGTCACTAGAATGAATCTAAAATGAATGTTACCCCTGAGAATGACAGTAGGTGAAAAGAAGAAGCATAGAACCCAAAGCTCCTCCCTGGACTTTACTTAGGCTGATGCTGATGCTGATGCTGATGCTGATGCTGATGCTGATGCTGATGTCAATGGTTACAGACAAAGAGTATAGTAGGAGAAAAAGAGGAAGAAACTATAGTGTGTGTCATTTACTGAATATTTCTATATGATAGATACCACGGCTAACACTTACATTTTAATGAATACAGTGCAACTGGCCCTATGATTCACTAATATAGAAGCAAAAAATTCTAGAGAGCTGGCCATGCACACAAAGGCACAGTTTGTATTCTCAGCTTTGCACTGTGGCACATCCTAAGTGTGGGTAGGAAGTGGAACACAAATTCCGAGGCTTGGGCCATGGATAAAAGTCTTCAAATGAAAATCAGCATATGACATAATCAGACATGTTGGATGACTGAGTTCAGCTCTTCCCTTATTTGTGTGGTCAAGTGTTCCTCTCTATAAGTCCCTCATAGACAGCAATATCAGGTCTCCATTAGCTGATAACTAATGAATGACAGGAGGAGTGAGTTTTGTCATTGAGTGCAATAAAGGTCCCCTACCACTATCAATAAAATCAGTGATAAGCTGGGCACAGACTACTTATCCCAAGTGGGGTTAAATGGAGGGGGTCTTAGAAGACCCAGGACATGGAAAAAATAGGAAGAATAACATGTACTGAAAACCCCCACCAGTGCTAAGCAGTAGTATTAGTTGAGGTTTTTGTTGCCATGATAAAACAGTAAAAATAACATGGGGAGGAAAGGGTCTGCTCCATCTTACAGCTTGTAGGTCATCATTCAGAAAACTCAGGGTAGGAACTCAGGACAGGAGCCTGATGGTAGGAACTGGGGCAGTGGTTATGGAGAAGTGATGCTCACTGGCTCGCTCCTTGCAGCTTGCTCAGCCTGTTTTCTTAGACCCAGGACCACTTGCTTAGGAGTGCCACCACCAGCAATAGACTAGGCCATCCCACATCAATAATTAATCAAGAAAACGTCCCTACACTGCCCCACGGGCCAATCTGGTGGGAGTATTTTTCTCAAACGATTCCTTCTTCCCAAATAACTATATATCTTGTGTCAAGTTGGCATAAAAACAGCTGGCAAAATACTTTGCACGTTTTATCTATTCTAATTTCTTGGTATCCCTGAAAAGCATATGCTAAAGGGCAGAAATTAACATCAGCAAGTCCAAGATTGTTGTGACAGCTATCTTAATTGTCAATGTGATGTAATCCAGAATCACCAGGAAAGAGAATCTCTAAGATGGAGGGACTGTGGACACTCTCTTGATCAGTGGCCATGTCTATGAGGATTACCATTTTCTAAATATCTTTATTAACTTATGAGAATTTCATATAATATAATTTGATCATATTCACTATCAGTTCCTCCTATATCCACCCTCTTCACCCTTCCTTCCCTCCCTCCCTACCTTTGTTTTCACCCCTATCTGCCTCAAGTTCTGTTTATGTTGCCCAACTACTTTCTGAAGGAGAGTCTGCCCTAAAGTGTGGTCTACCTACCATGGTCATATCATTAAAGAAAAATAACTTTCCCTCTTCCCCTATCTATCAAACGCATGAACTCCTGGACTAGTGGTAGAATTTCATACCGCCTCCTACATCCATCCTAGAATTTTATTTGGCTTGAGCTCGCACAGGTCTTAGTTATGGGGTTGCAATCCGTTTGTTGTGTCCAGAAAATACTGCTTCCTTGATGTCATCCACAGTTTCTGGATCCCTGAACCTTGTGGGGAACGATGTGATGGTACGTATGTATGTATGTGTGTATGTATGTATGTATGAGCACACCAGAATCTCATATTTTCTGCACACAGAACAGCCAAGAGTCTTTGTGTTCATTATTATCTGCAGCAAGGAGAAGCTTTCTTCCGGTAGTTGAGATGCACTGGTCTATAGCAATAAAGTCATTAGTAATCATTTTAATACTATACATTTGTTAAGCAAAATGGTACTATCAGATCTTCCCCTAGGACCTGTAACCACAAGTTCTTATTGCTGTTATTTCAGGACTCAACACTGGGAAACTGATATTTTTTTCTTTTTCTTTTTCTTTTTTTTTGCCACATTTCTGGTTTAATTAATTTTTTCCTTCTGTATCATGCACAGCACTGGTCAGAACTGTGAAAGCTTCCATGTCAGTACCAGCTTAATTTCTCATGTTCTAGAGCCTTCAGAAATAATGGTCTGATCATCAACTTCTAAAGTCTATTGACAATAGCTTATAATGCTTGAGGTTCTATGGGACCCCATTGGCTAACAATTCAAAAAGAGGTAACCCTTTCTGTTACTTGGGGATTTTATTTGCTAACATGCAGTCTCTAATTGGGGTACCATTCTCCTCTTGCAGGGTAACTCTATTAAAATTCTTTTCTATTATGCTTATATATGTATTGAGGGAGCCTGGACTGTAGGGTTCCATATAACTTTCTTCAAAGGCCTTTACTTTTAGTTTTCCCTCCCCAGATTCTCTCCTCCCCACTGTCCTCCCACGCCCCACCCAGATTTAACCCTTCCCATCCTGTTCTTCCTTTTTAATCCTTTAGAGTAGTGTTCTGTCTCTCCTCACTTGAAAGCTCCCTTCCTCTTGTGACCCCTTACTGATTTCTTAGTCTCTCTGGGAATTCCACACAAAGCACACATATCTGACTCCAAGCTGACACCCACAAATGAGAAAGTAGATGTGACCTTTGTCTTTCTTGACCCGGGGTTATCTTACTCAGAATCATTGTTGCTAACTTCACCCATTTTCCTGAGACTTTCATAATTTCATTTTTTTAACAGCTTAATATTTTATGTTTATCTTTCTTGGTAGCTCAATATTCCATTGTATAAGGCCATATTTTCATTATCCATTCATCAGTCGAGGGACATCTAATGCTGTTTCCATTCACTAGCTGTGGTGGCCAGAGCAGCAGTAAACATGAATGAGCAAGCATCTCTGTAATATGATAATATGGTAATACACCTTTGTGTGTATACCACAGGTGGTATAGCTGGATCCTGTGGTATAGCTATTTCCATCTTCTGAGGATAGATTTTTCCTCCACACTGATTTTCATAGTGGTTGTACCAGTTTGCACTCCCACCAGCAGTAAATAAGTGTTCCTTTTCTGTAGGGGGAATTATCTCAATTACACTAATTGATGTAGGAAGATATAGCCCAGTATGGGTAGGATGCCATTTCCAAGGCAGGGGTATCCTAATTTTTACAACTGGAAAAAAATCACGCAGTAGAGAAATAAGCAAGTGAGGATGCACTCGTGCATTTTCCTCTGCGCTTGACTGTGTATCTGCTTCTTGCCCATCTGTTTTGAATCTATGATAGATTATAACCTAGAATTTTAAGTCAAATAAATTCTTTTCTCCTAAGTTGCTTTTTTATCTGGGTATTTTATCACACAACAGAAATGAAACTACACCAGGTACCAAAGCTACTGAGACAGAAACAGGATTCAGTCCAGTTCCCTCTGAGCCCCAAACTCAACTCCAAACTAGATACCCTATTGCCTTCTTGGACTTGAGAGGGATGGTGGTATCATCCGACAGGCCTCACGGTGCAGAGAAAGAACTTCCGGGGTAGACAGTGGTGAGTCTTCCAGCTTCTCTGTTTGCTCTCAGATAGTTAGAAGGAGCACAGTCCACATCACCTTCCCTTGTGGATCTTTGGAATGGTTTTGTCTACCAAAATGTGCCACCACCGGGAAGACTCCAAAACTCAAGGACTTCAGTGTGATCAAGGACACTTGCCATGAGAAAGTATAATACCATCTACTCATGTTCTGAAACTAGCTGACAACAGTTCAGATGCTGCTGTCAGGACCTGGCGGCTAAAGTGTCAAGGGTCCAAAGCCCAGGTGAGGCCACTTCTGCTGTCTGTCTCTAAGTTCAAGATTCCTGCCTCTACCAGCGTGATAAATGTCATGCTGCTCGGACTGCTTGAAATTGTTGTCCTTTGGTGCTCCTGTATGATTTCGTGAAGCTATTTTTGGAACTACCAGTTCTTCAGCCACAGATGGAACAAACCTTATAGGTCTGATTTGGCTTCAGTTATAAAAGGGAAAGGAACACCCTTCCTATATAGGGAGGGGGTGTATGTTGGCTCCAAAGTTAAGATGTCCTGTGCATTTTACCAAAGCCCCCTTTTTCTTACACTTCTGTGCATGTGACAAGTGGTTCAGTTTTAGGACATGTGCAGTCAGAATTAGTCCTTCTTTGGTCATTGATTGGCCCCCGGCTGTTTCTTCTCCTCTCCTCCCACTCCAGCCCCATGGTTTCATTTTGGATTCTTTCCTTCTTATTCCAGCCCCTTCCTCCCTTCTATATTCAGAATATGGATATTGAATGTTGCAGGTGTAAAATGCTGGGGAAACACTAATAGCCCTGATTTCCAGCAGACACATCAAGCCCGAAACCTCACAGAAACTAGACAGCTATCAAAATTAACAAAGCGATTCCACTGTAAATCAACACTAACAAAGTCACCACCTTCTTGCTTCCTCTCCCTCCCTCTCCTTCTCTCTCTCTCTCTCTCTCTCTCTCTCTCTCTCTCTCTCTCTCTCTCTCTCTCTCTCTCTCTCTCTCTCTCTCTCTCTCTCTCTCTCTCTCTCTCTCTCTCTCTCCTTTCCCATTTTGGAAAGATATTTCTATAAAATAAGGAGAAATGCTGTGGTCAAAGTGAGGACCAGTATTTGGCACCCATTTTAATCTTGGCAAATTAAAGTATAGTGGATAAATAGGGGAACTAGGGAGACCTCATACTGTATTGAAAGGGAGGCTCTGCTGCTAAAGGCCAGCAGGGAGTGAAATGGGGGTGCGAGTACCTTGCTCACAACTGTCAGTCATCTGATTTCTCCAGGAAAAAATAAGAAGTCTGTGTTTTATGTGAAGTCTCCCACCCTAAAATCTTGACTAAGTTTGATGAGCACACCACAGTCTTAGCCAAACCCATCAACAGTCAGGTCCCACCAGTTTGTAGCCTCTGATACTTTGTTCTTATGTTCAGTCTCCTGGAACAGTTCCCACTGGCCGGTTGTGCCTTCTCTGGGTCTGTAAATCCAGCAGTGACTCTTCTTTCTCCACACACTGTGGGAACCACTCAATTGCGGGAACTTTTCTCAACTAACTTCTCATTCTGCACTCTCTCCATAGATTCTTATCTCTATTCTCCAAGGCCCTGGATCAGTATCTTTCTGTGGGGATTCTCCTTGTATTTGGTCTTTTTCCGGAGCCTGCTTTTCTGACCCTCCTTCCATCCTCAACTCCAGTCTCTTGATTGGCCAAACACCCTTTCCATCATTGTCTGCCTCTGCATTTCTGTGAATCAAATTATTATACCAACATCAACTCACCCAACCCTCAACCAATAACAAGTGACCTCAGGTCCTCCAAGCAGCCACCAGCCCCACTTTAAGCAGCCCCACCCCCACCCCACCCCCACCATGGTCCTCCTTGAGATGATTTCCTGCTGAACAGGGTTAAGAGAAAACTGGTTGTGTATTTGGGGCAAAATGCCTTGGTGCTGGTGACATTTAAACTCCTGAAGATGTCAGTGCAGCATCTGAAGACGTATTATTGTGCCCTTTATCTCGCTCTTTAAACCTGACAATGCTCAGCAGGGAGCCACACAATTGAAGTGAAAACTCCTACATCCATTAGAAACAATGTTGCTGATGTTCTGCAGGCTGAGAGACAGGACCCTGTGAGGCTGTGATGGGGGCAAAAAGAGGTTGGAAAAAACTCTAAAAGTCAACTTGGGAGTTAGAAAGTTTGAAGCTGTGTGGCAAAGTGTGCTGACATTTACCAAAGTTATAACTGTGGAGGCCCCTGCTAACAGCTGACACAGAGACCCAGCAGTGGAGAGTGGCTATGGCCAAACTACTTTTGGAATAATAACAACCATAAGAAAAAAAGTTAAATGAGCTATAAAATATGGATGAGAAGTTTTCCATTATAAAAGAAAATAATATACTTGGAGGATAAGGTCTGGCTTTTGGTAACAATTTTGCAAGTTTGAGGTAAACATTTAAAGCCAGCTTCAATGTGTAGAGGATAAGATTGCAAATCAGTGATGATTTCTCTGTCCACAACTTTTAGAATAATTAATTGAAACATTTATTGATAAATTCTGGCCATATGTCAATAGGAAATATTTTGAAGGACAGGTATGGAGACTCAGAACATTTGAAGACATAACTAAATGCATCTTTTTCAGTACAGATAACATCTTTAAAAACTTTTGAGCCGGGCATGGTGGCGCACGTCTTTAATCCCAGCACTCGGGAGGCAGAGGCAGGTGGATTTCTGAGTTCGAGGCCAGCCTGGTCTACAAAGTGAGTTCCAGGAC
>NC_034592.1:144582182-144587204 GCF_900095145.1 Mus pahari
AAAAAAAAAAAAAAAAAAAAAACTTTTGAGAGAAATTAATTCAAAGGCTGAGCTTTTGGGGAAACACAAGTGGTGTATTGGACAAATCAGAAAGTGCACAGGCTACATCACGTGTAAACCCATACACATCCCCAAGGTCTGTGGTCAGAGGTAGCAAGAATTCTCAGAGATAGAGAAGGATACAGAAGCAGCCATCTGTCTCCCAATGCAACCAATCAAATAAGGCTAGTTCTCCCCAAGCGCTGAATGCAGTGCCCTTTCGCATGTCTCGCCATGGTGCTGCTGTCTTCCATAACCTTGAACATGGAATGTAAGCAAATCTAGGAGTAGAGCCTCATGGGAACTGATCAAGCTCAAATAAGTAGACCTGGATCTAATCCACCTAGTGTCCTTACAGAAAGAAGAATTGTGGACACACACAAGGACACCAAGGACTTACACAGATCGGAAAGACCTTGGGAGGTTGTACTGAGAAAACCATTTGCCAGCCCGGGAAGATGATCTCCAAAGGCAAACCTTTAGCACCTTAACCTTGACTTCCTAGCCACAAGGGCTACTGAAAATCTAGTGATCACTTAAGCCACCTAGTCTCTGGCTCACCCTGGCACCAGTCCTTGCAGAGCAGTAAACCATCTGTTACATATTATATTAAGTGCAGAGCTAGCTGTTTGCTTTTTGGTCTCATTCACTTTGATGGAGACTTGCAAAGACAGACAATGAATTTGTCTTATGTAGTTCCATAATCCCAGACACTTAGTACAATAAATGCTCCCTGAGTGATAAGTGGCCGACTCTTCACAATTCTGCTCCAGGTCACCCCTTCTTTTTTGCATAGCTCTAGAATGCTCTTTCTTATTGTTTCCCCATCCTTCCTATGAGACTCAAACTCATATGCTACACAGCAGCATCCTTTATGAGTTAATTAAAACTATTCCATTCCCCAAAAGTCTTCTTCACATTGCCTCCCTGCTAACATCCACTCACAATGATGCCTAAGGCCCTAGGTTGAGAGGTCCCAGGTCACCTGCCCAAGGTTCACCTAGGACATTGTCTGCTGGGCTCCATCTACCAGGACACATGGGCAGCGCTGGGATGTCTTTCCTTTGGAAACTTACCATTTCCTCTTTCTAGATGCTCCCACCCAAATTCTTAGAAAGCAAATTCCTTTCTATGACTAGAGTCCCAGCTCTGACCACATCTTCGAAGACGACTCCCATGAGCACATTACTGAAGGAATTCCACCTCCCATATTTATCATATTCAAGGCACATTCCATTACCCCAAATTATTCACTGCTTATCTAGTATTAGATACTTTCATTTCTTTCTTATTTCTCTCCCCCCTGCCCCTCCCCCCGCCAATCAAGCACCAAAAGTCAACCTTTCTTACTTAACTATCTGCTATGCCCAGGAAAGCTCTCAAATACACAGTTCACAATCAATAATTTACTTGTTGAGATGAAGGATGGATAAAATCCTGTGCTAGCAGTGAATGCACTGAGCATATGAGCGGTGGGTATCCCTCAGCGGTCTATACACACTGGTGGTGTTTGCACATATCCTTAATGTGATTCTTTTCCAATTCCAGCTACCCTTTCATGGGCCTCAGAGTGTATGTTCTGGCAAGGATGTGCTTAAGTCTCCTAAGCACTAGAATTGAACACAGCCACAATACACCATGCAGAAATAAAGCCAAGGTCATGTCTTTTAGAGTTATATCCCATGGCCCATTTGCTGGGTAAGTGACTCTTAGCAATTCTATAGCCATGCAATCCACACTTCTCAGCAGGAGGAGGATGAGGCTAAGAGGAGAATCTTAAATTCACAGAAGTCCCAGTGAACACTGGGAAGATGTCCAATGGTCCTTAGGAATTTTGTGGGTAGAAAGCCATCCAAATGTCATCCTGGGGATGTTCCCCTACAGAGATACAACAAAGAGAAGGGAGTATTTGATGGTGGTGGGCAGGACTTGAAGATAAGACCGTTGAGACTAGGGGACATCAAAACAGGGTATTATAGTGAAAGTGAAGTTTCCTTCCTGAACACAGAGCACTGGGACCCAAAGACAGAGGACCATACTATATTCTGTTGGAGGGAAAACAGTGCCACCTATCAGAAAGACCATGTCCAAGCATAAAAATAATGAATTTAGGCAGCAAAGATGAGCATACTCTATGGGGAGAGGCATGTGTAGTATGTGTGGAAGACAAGAGGTTTACCGGGAAGACTACTCAAAACTGAAGAATGTACAGGGATGAATGTATAGTTAAATGGAAGCAAGAAGAGCAGATATTTCCTGAGACCATTCCCCAATGGGCATCTGTAGCCTGCCCCCAGTCTTGAGCAGGCTGGCTCAGACCTGTTCTGCCACTGTTGGCTAGCCCACCTCGGGTGGGGTCTTCGGACCTAGATTAGGTCTATTATTCTGCCACATCTGCAGTTTCCTCCAAGAGGACACTACGACACTATGACACCATGTGCTGAGAGGCTGAATCTGTTCTCCTGACACTATCCTGAGATCCTGGTGTGGTAGGGGATGGGTTCCACCCCCACCCCACCCCTTATAAGCTCAGACTCTTAAGTAAACATTGGCCTTGATCAGAAAACTTTGTCTTGGCTCATTATTTCTCTCAAAATTTCTCCCATACAGCCCTAGCCTCCTTTTCAGGAACCCAGTTCATGTAGCTGTGGGCGGCTATAGGCATCTGAAACTCATGAGTGTAAGGGAAGAAAGACAGTCAGGACGAGCAAGGGAAACCTATCTGCATGCCGACTGTAGAAACCCTGCAATGCTGGCGACTTTGGATCCTCTTCACAAGAAGTCTACTTCAGCAGAGACATTTCCCAGGCATGAGTAAATGGAGAGAACCATCTAAGGCACTCTGAAAGACTTGAGACATAACCCAGAGAATAGGGAGAGTCATAGGGAATCTAACCGCAGTGTTTCTGAGTCGATTACTCAGAGAGTGGGTCTCTCTTACGTAGATGTCAGACCCAGTCCCCCGACAAGCATTGATCGGGACCTGGAACTTAGCATATATTTTTCCAGAGAAGGTGCTTTAAGCTAGTGAGTCAGACCATAGTGCTATTATCCCAGGAAGCTAGAACAAAACAGTGATTTAAGGTCTGACAAATGAATGGCAGCAGAAATGAAAAGATCCATTTCAATTGAAGCAACATGATCCCAGACTCTGGAAAGTTATCACTGACCTGAGCCTATGCCAGCATTATGCCCTTCAAACCTCCAGAAAAACTGTGAGCTAATTAAACCTCTTTTCCTTAGAAGGTTGGTCTTCTTGTTCTAAAAGGACTATTTATAACCATCAGTGACTGCTTCAAATAAATAACTTAATGATGAGCCATGGAAAAACAAGAACAAACCAATCAACCAGGTAGTAGATCAAAAGAGAGAATCAAAACCAAGACTGAAATTAATGCAGTAGAAAATATTACAAAATAATCAATAGCACAATTAGATGGGTTTTGGAAAGATTGGCAAGCCCTTAGTCAAATTTACCAAAAGAAAAGACACAATTTAGTAAAATTAAAAGTGAACTGGGAGACATTAGAACAGATACCAGTGAAATTCAGAAAATCATAAGAACATATCCTTAAACACCCCTACTCTACTAAACTGAAAAAAATCTGAAGGAAATGGAAACTTTTCTAGATGTTTACAATACACGAAAAGTAAATCAATATGCAATTTAAATAAATCTTGAACAGTTCCGTAATGAGCAACAAGACTGAAACACTAAAGTCTCCCAACTGAAAATCAGGCCAGGACTAGATGAGTTCATTACAGAATTCTACAAAACCTTCAAAGAGCAAATTCAGCTGTAGATGGGAGCTCTATATCAATCTTCAGCCTAGAAGTCTTGGGAAACAGGAGACCGAAAGAATGGACAAGCAAGAAGATAAAAGGGGAGGTCTGTGAATTGCTAGTCTCTGGGCATGACACAGCTGCTGCACATGTGAATTCATAGCATCTTGTGATTCACTACATATGAACTGCACACAATCTAGCCATTTCAAAATTCTAGCAAGAATGGAGAAAGAGCTCCCTAGAGAGCTCACCCCTAGCTGGGGAGCTATTGGCAGTGAACAGCTGTAGCGTGTTGGGAGAGGGGCAATGTCTTTTTTTCTTTAGGTGTGTGACCACTGGCAGCTCCCTATGCCCCAAGAATGAACCCAACAACTGTGAATATATGGAAAGTACTAATTAGACTCTGTGGGTTTTCAATAATTAATTAAGAAGCAAGTAGGGAAGGAAAGAATGAGGGGGGAGATAAGGAAGGAAGGAAGAAGGAAGGAAGGAAGGAAGAAAGGAAGGAAGGAAGGAAGGAAGGAAGGAAGGAAGGAAGGAAGGAAGGAAGGAAGGAAGGAAGGAAGGAAGGAGACAGTATGTGTCTTAGAGTTTCCATTGTTGTGAAGAGACACCATGACCAAGGAAACTTTTGCAAAGGACAACGTTTATTGGGGCTGGCTTACAGATTCAGGAGTTCAGCCCACAATCATCATGGTGGGAAGCAGGCAACATTCAGGCAGACATGGTGTAGAGGAGCTGAGAATTCTACATTCTGATCTGAAGGCAAACAGGAGAAGACTGTCTCATGGGCAGCTAGGAGGAGGGTCTCAAAGCCCACTCCAACAGTGACACACTTCCTCTAGCAAGGCCACACCTCCTAATAGTGCCATTCCCTGGGTCAAGCATATTCAAATTACCACAGTATGATCATATTACAATTCCAAACTTGTCTCCCTTGGTGAGCACAGCAGGACTATCATGTGCAGGCATTTAGTGTGGTGAGGAAAGTTTGCATGGAGAAGCTGGGTACACTTGGGAGTTAGAGGAAGGCAGACATCTGAGTTCAAGGCCAGCCTGGTTACAGAGGGAGTGCCAGGAACACACACACACACACACACACACACACACACACACACACACAGAGAGCGAGAGAGAGAGAGAGAGAGAGAGAGAGAAATGTTAGAATCCACCACAGAGATGAGAAAGTGTCAGAAG
>NC_034592.1:144587260-144641310 GCF_900095145.1 Mus pahari
GAAGGAAGGAAGGAAGGAAGGAAGGAAGGAAGGAAGGAAGGAAGATGAAGCTGGGAGGAAGATGTAGATGTAGTATGGGATTCTGGGAGTAACTGGAAGGGGAATGAGATATAATAAAAATACATTATATTACATGTATGAGATTTTCAAAGAATAAATTAAAGTTTAAAAAAATGTCAGTCTGCCATGGATATTTTATCCTACTAAACTACATTTATTCGATGTCTCATGACCACATGGGAGAATGGAGAAACCCTCAGAGGTTATGTAGAAACAACTGGTAGGAATCTATGACAAAAGCACTCCCAAATTGAGGACCTGGCATCCCATCCAACTCTGGCAGTGGCTTCCTTGATTCCTAAGCATCCCTAGACTTTAGACTTCCAACCATATACTTATAGGTGTGATGTCATCACAGCTGCCTGTACCCAGGCTGGCCAGGAGCAGTGGCTCTTTGCTGAAACACATTCAAGTGTTACTGCATGGAGGGGAGCTTGAAGGAGGAGTGGTGGGCCAATGAAGACTCTTGATACTCTACCATGAGCACTAAATACCATGAGAAATCTCGCCCTACATCTGCATAGAGTTGATGAGTATATTTGAAATTATTTTTAAAGAATTAATAGGGTTTGTCTTTGTTATTGAAGTGTGTTTTTTGTATGCAGCAAAATGCTGGATCCTGTTTGTGTACCCAGTCTGTTAGCTTGTGTCTTTTTATAGGTGAGTTGAGTTTATTAATATTGAGAGATAGTAAAGAAAGAGGACTGTTGGTTCCAAGGCGGCTTTATGCGATTGTGACTCTCTGCTTTTGGCTTTGTTGTGTGATGCTTATTATATTGTCCTTTCTTTTTGGGGGGGTCCTCCAAAATACACTAGGGACCTGGGAGGTGAGAGACTCTCAGGACTCAAAGGGAGGGACCTAGATGAAATTCTAGACATTAGGGAGAGGGCACTTATAGAGCCTACTTCCAGCAGGAAGACAGGACATCAAGTGAGGGATGGGGTTGCAATCCCACAGTCACAACTCTGATCCATAATTGTTCCTGTCTGAAAGAATTACAGGAATGGAAACTGAGTAAAAGAAGGTCCAGTGACAGGCTCAAAGTGGGATCCAGCTCAAGGGGAGGTCCCAAGGCCTAACACTATTACTGATGCTATGGAGCACTCACAAAAAAGGGACCTAACATGACCGAACTCCGGAAGACCCAGTAAGTAGCTGAAAGAGTTAGGTGCAGATATTAGCACCCAACCAATGGACAGAAGCAGCTGACTCCTGTTGTTGAATTAGGGAGGGCTGAAAGAAGCTGAGGAGAAGAGCCACCCTGTAGAAGGACCAGCAATCTCAATTAATCTGGACCCCCCCCCCCCAGAGCTCTCAAACACTGGACCACCAAACAGGCAACATATACCAACTGATATGAGTACCCCAACAAACATACAGTAGAGGACTTCAGGTCTATGTTTATTCAGAGATGATGCACCTAACCCTCAAGAGACTGGAGGCCTCAGGGAGTTTAGAGGTCAAGTGGGGCAGGGGAAGAGGGGAAGGAGGTATGGTATGTGGAACAGTCAGAAGGTAGAGGTGGGATAAAATATGGAGTATAAAAATAAATTAATAAAAATTTTCAAGAAAAAAATACAATACATGACATTGTGAATTTCAAAAAAAAGAAAAAAAGAAAGAAAAAGGATGAATAATTTTGGAGTTCTTTTCCCTGTGTGTGAAGAGTGTGCTAATTTGCTCCATGTTTAATGTTGTCCTTTTCTGTTCTGTTTTGCTTTTTTTAAAAAAAAGACAATTGCAAAAGATTCTATCCAAAGGTCTCTAATCCTTCTACTTCAGTGGTCTGAATCCCACTAATAAACAATCAGGACTTTAGACTCCCTTAATAATGGAGAGAGATTCAGACAAATTGTTTTGCCAGTCTCACAAATTCCTGGAGATGCTGCCTGTTGAACAGGCCAGCCAAATTATGGATTTATTCAGAACTGATTGCTTTGTGCTGTGTGAGCAGTTTTGAAGGATTAAGAGCTAGTGAGTGAGCGATAGCTATGAGCTGAATGAATAGGATTTTGCAGCCTTGCGGCTACCCAGTCCGCCATGGAGAAATAATGTATCCAGAGAAACGAATAGACTTACTGCATGGATGAGCAAGGACCCGAACTTCGTCCACAGCGATGTAACCAGGATGACCTTTCAAAGAGACGGATTCAAATATCACCTGCAATATACAGGGCTGATGTCAGTTTCACGGAATCAGTTGTCTACATTCACCTGAAGAAGCCACCCTGACCCCAGTCACTTCCTGTGTCAGCTTCCCATCAGAACCAACCAACAAAGTCTTCTGTTAGGAGTGTACATGGTGCTTCCAAGTAACTTGGGTTTCCAAACTAGGCAAACAGTCCACATTCTGGTGACCAGCAAGAAAAGCCAGCCGTTTGGAATGGTTTAATGGATTTTTAGCAATAACACTGAGTCACAGCAACAAATAATCAGAACAAGGCCCTGGGCACCTCCTTCATTGTGGTTTCAAATGAAGTACAGAAGCCACTACTTATTAATAGCCCAACGTCCTTATTGATCTTGATGCTATTCTGCAATAACTTGGTCTTCTTCTCTGTGTGTGTATGTGTATTTGTGTGAATGTGTGAATGTGTATATTGGTATGTATGTTTGGTGACCAGAGACTAACCTCTGTTGTCATTCCTCAGGTGCCACCCATTTTGGGATTTTTTTTTTCTTTTTGGAGATAGGTCTCTCACTTGGCCTGGAATTCTCCAACTACACTAGACTGTCAGGCCAGCAGTTGCCTGTCTATGCCTTCCCAGCACTGGAACTAAGCACCTGCCTTCTTCCTACACGATGCTAGGGATCAAACTCAAGCCCTTGTGTTTGCATAGCAAGCACCTTGTAGGCTGATCCACTTCCTAAGGTTTCATAGTCTTCATTATGCCTCTTAGGAACAAGCAGCAATCTACCTGGTTGTATCCAAGAGTGGACAGAAGCAAGAATTTTTCTCTTCTCTAATCTCTGAGTCCCACTGAAACCTTTTGCTTCCACGTGGATTTTATAACTAAGCTTCCCCTGCCTTCCCTGTCCCCTCACTGTGGACAGGTGAGTACGTGTGCAAGCACCATCAGTACCGTTACGCTGCGAGTTCATACTCCCCCAAACTGCATCAGCTACATTCCCCAACACTCTGTCAGTAATTGTCTGTCAAACTCTAACCCTACAATCCTCTCCTAACCCTCCTCTCTCATGGGTGCCTTAGATTCACACAGTTCCTGGAGTCTGCACATTCTAGATCTTCCAACCCTCTCCGAAAGCCTAGGCTTCTAATCACCCGTGTCACGCTCTCTGTAAGACTAATTCCTTTACATCTCCTTTTAAACGTTGCCAAGACCACTGTGGACCTTCCCTCTCCATCCCTAAACCCTACCCAGTGTGCTTCTTGCATCTTCCTCTCACCCAAACCCAGAAGGCTCTACAGCCTCAAGAAGAGGAGAGAGGAGATAACTTCTCACTCCTTACGCCCACACCTAACCTTCCTTCACTCCAACCACAATTTCTGCATGCAGTCTCAGTATCTGACTGATCCCTGCTGCAGTGTCTAGAACCTAGGCTCTTCTTGGCTTGCTTTTGCTATTCTATATTTCCAGTCCCCACTCCTTTCCCTCTGACCTTAACATAGCTTTAGCTTTTCCTATTCTTGAAAAAGTACCTCTTTGTAGCAAGTTCTTCTCTGTGGCCAGTTGCATTTCAGTCACAGTTCTTAGTAGTTTAGTAAGCCATTCCTAACACTACATTGCTTCTACCATAAAATAATAAGCATAAAATCCCAATCTTTATTAAATATTCCTCTCAAGATTGTATTCATGACAGACACTAATATTTTAATTACTAAATCTGATGAAGTTCTCCTCCCCCTAATCTTTTCTCTTATTTTAAGAATGAAGATGGTGGGGCTGGAGAGATGGCCCAGCAATTAAGAGCATAGGCTTCTCTTCCAGAGATTCTGACTTCAATTCCCAGCACCCATATTGTAGCTCACAAACTTCTATAACTGTAGTTAGGTGGGACTAATGTCCTCTGCTGGTATGTAGTCATACATGTACACATAAAACTCCGAAATTTAAAAATTATATTTTTATTAGATATTTTCTTTATTTACATTTCAATGCTATCCCGAAAGTTCCCTATACCCNCCCTCCGCCCTGCTTCCCTNCCCAGCCACTCCCACTTTTTGACCCTGGTGTTCCCCTGTACTGGGACATAAAAAGTTTGCAAGACCTCTCTTCCCAATGATGGCCAACTAGGCCATCTTCTGCTACATATGCAGCTAGAGACACGAGCTCAGGGGGTACTGGTTAGTTCATATTGTTGTTCCACCTATAGGGTTGCAGACCCCTTCAGCTCCTTGGGTACTTTCTCTAGCTCCTCCATGGGGTCCCTGTGTTTCATCCAATAGATGACTGTGAGCATCCACTTCTGTATTTGCCAGGCACTGGCATAGTTTCACACGAGACAGTTATATCAGGCTCCTTTCAGCAAAATCTTGTTGGCATATGCAATAGTGTCTGGGTTTGGTGGCTGATTATGGGATATTTTTATAAAAGAAGAAAGAGGTCCCTTGAGGTCCAGGTGCAGGTACTTCCTGTCTTGAGTCCTAGTGTCTGCACCTAGAATTACAGTATCTACCACGTTAGGTACCTTTCAGGTGGAAAGAATTAGTATCCTATTTAAAATGTTAAGACACTTAAAAGTTCTTGTCATATTTAGGTCTTTTACTTTCGTGGTTATGTATTTTCTATTATTGGTAGTTATTGTCAAGGGTATTCTTTCCCTAATACCATTCATATAAAGGAAGGCTAATGATTTTTTAAATTTTAATTTTGCATCCAGCCACTTTGATGAAGGTGTTTATCAGCTGTAGGAGTTCTTTGGCAGAATTTTGGGGGTTGCTTATGAATACTGTCATATCATCTGCAAACTGCATTCTCATTAAATATATTTTATAATTCATATTACAAGCCTACTATAATCATTACTATTCACAGATTTCTGGGTCTCTACTTGGGCTCAATGGATACTACATATTTGGTTTTATATATATATATATCCTGTCATGCATTTATAGGCATCCCTTCTTCTCTACCCCTTTGGATTCTGGGCTTCCTCTACTTATCTTCTAACTATACACACTCACCCTTCCACCACTGCCAACTCATTGGTAATGTCAAGCCCAGCTCTGTGTCTTAAGTTATTAGTCAGAACACTAATCACCATCATGAAAACAGCCCATAGTTCTGAAATTCTACCCACATATCATTAAGTTGCCTCACATGCAATCTGTATGTAACAGCTATGAGCATATTTCAAATCTTCTACCTTACCTCCAATGGGACATCTCTCTAGTAATGCAGTGCTATTATATGGCACTTGAGCACATCTATGGGCTTCTACTTCAACCTCATCCCTTATTTTGATTCTACCATACCGTAATTTCTTCGATACATCCCTGCTTTCCCATATCTGTTCTTAGACAGATCATAGGAAGCAGTCATTTGTGGGTCAAAGCCAGGCAGGTATCAGTGTCAGTGTTTTGATTCAGCCTGTGATTGTTTTCCATATCTACCACTTTGATGGTATCCATAATGAACCTCCTGCCCTGTCTCTACTACTCAACTCAAACCTGTGATTGGACACCACAGTGGATGATGATATCAATGATAGGAAATATCTATAGGAAATCATGTTGTTCAGGCCAGTAGACCGAATGCATAGCATTCTCTGTTGGCCCTGGAGCTCTAAAAACTATACCAAGAGAGCAAATTAAGAATACGGCAATAGCTGTGAATGGGGCAGTTTTCTTGGTGGTAAGGTTTATCTGTGAAATCTGAGAGTTTTGAGAAATAATGAGGGGGGTGACAGCCACATAACAAGACAGCTGCTTCTGCTCTCAAAAAGTGTTTTCCTAAAATGATGCAGTCCTGTCCTTCAGAGAGAACTAACACGTGGTATTGTGCATGAGCTAAAACAAACAAAAGAAATGGCATCTCCTTTATTCTGCAGAAAGGAAAACTCATAGAAGTCTTTTCATAGAGAACCAGGTGTGTGTGTGTGTGTGTGTGTGTGTGTGTGTGTGTGTGTGTGTGTATGTGTGTATGGTGTGTGTATGTGTTTAAATAATTTAATGGAAAACCCAAAGTAATGTCTGTAGGAAAATTAAAAGAAAATAGAGAATGTACAAGAAATAAATTTCAAAAGAAATAGCAAAAAAGTATTCACACTGTGGAACAAAAAATGACAAATACAAAAATATGTTTGCTTTGACAACAAATATAAATGGGTTAAAATAGAGCAAAACAACCAGACTGTCTAAATAATCAAAGTCTAATTGTGTACTGTAAGATAAACACCTAAGGCAGAATGACTTAGTAACCTTACAAATCGCAAGTAGAACAAAGACACAATAAGAAAAATGTGAGCAGAACACAGTTGTTTCAAAAAAATAATGTGAATGTTTCAAAGTAGAATTTTAACCAAAATGGAAAAAGTCAACCATCAAGGAGACTAACTTGGTCTCTAAAACTCAGTCAAGAGACTTGAAAGAAAAATGATGATGGGGGAAAAGAAGATATTATCTTAAGATTTTATCCTATGTCTTGGTCTCTGACCAATCAAATGGAAAAAGCAATACAATAAATACATATTTTTTCTAAATGTGTTCATTTTCTGTTCAAATGCTCATGGATCTATAAAAAGATCATAAGCTGTGTTATAGTATAACACCAATAAGTCTCCTAGTGAACAAGATTGTGTAGGTTTAGTCTTTTACAGTTTTCTAATCAAATTTCCTAAGTTTTAAAAACATATACAATGTATCTTAATAACTATGTCATGATATGTTTCTTGCATTAACAAGAGTATAAGAATATTGAAAGCCAAATGACATATGTGGTGATATATATCCTAAAAGCATATCCTTTGGCCGGGGGAGTTTGGGAGTTCCAAAGAATTATTGATAGCCAAGAAAAGAAACAAATAGTCTCCAAAAATAAGTTTGGGAAATCATTTCAATAGAAAAAGTCATAAACTATAAAATAGGAATGATATTAATCTCTAAGTGTCAAATTCTTAAATGGCATGGGAGATGTTCAGTTAACTCAGAAGGCTCCTGTGCTCCTGTCATTCTGGGTGGCAATGACTGCCCCACCATTCTGCCTTGGTATGGAAGATGCTGATAATGGCTAGGCCTTAAGTACAAACACCACAAAGGTGGATGCCAGTGTCCTTTAAGAAAGAAGGGTCTGTGCAGGAACTGTCAATACAAAGATAATGGCTATCTTTGGTCATGAAAATGTGATAAGAGATAGAGGAAAGCATGAGAATATTCTAGAGCTGAATGTCTCCAGGGAGCATGATAGGAGGGAGTGGAGTGGGGTGGTGAAGTGGGCCACATGCCCAGAAGGGCAAAGGATACTGATAGAAGAAGCAGGGACCCCAGATGCAAAGATCATGGTGGAATGCGGACCCAGGTATCTCAAGCACCTCTGAAGGACACTGCTCAGCCTCAAGGCTGTGGCACAGAGCCTACTGTCACCTAACCACAGCTCATCTGGGTCCAAAGCCTTGCTGGAGACTTCATGGTCCAAATGTCAGGAGGGTAGAACTTATGCAGACTGGTTCAAACTTGCCCCTGTGCAGTTAAAACCTAGAAGTAACTCACAGGAAAGACTCATAGAGAATTACATTAAACTAAAAAAATGAATCATGCTGTACACGTTTGGGGGAAGGAGGTAAACATGTCAGGTCATGGCTTAAGAGACATGAGGTTTAGCTCTGATCTTTAGCAACCCTTCTGTAAAACACAGCAATGCTGGAAACGGAATTTGACTCAGTCCACAGCAACAGTTTTAAAGTGCTGCAAACATGTCTTAAAAGATAAGAGAAAAACATTGGCTTTTCAGAGTCTCTCTTAGGAAGAGTGCTCTACAGACACTATAGGGAAGACTGCTTAGAGTCCAATCAAGGGGCATTCTTTTCCATGCCAGCTCAGAGAGGCCTGTGTAGAAGGAAGAGCATTTGCTGTATAACAGAGATGGACGTCTCATGTGGGACAGGAGAAGGGCGGGATTCGAAGGGTGAAAGAGAGGGCATGCTGCCGTGACAACTCCCGAATTGTTACTGTCAACACTACATGTAGAGTGCCAACTGCCAGGAAGATCCTGAGAAAGGGACTGAGCTCCGGGGAAGACTTACGCCAATATCAGGCGGGTCCTTCGTTTCAAGGGTCTATGGGGCACTTCTCTGTGCTGAACAAAAGGCTATTTCATGCAGGCAGGAGATGGAGAGAAGAGTAAGCAGATGGCTGAAAAATTAGCAACAGTTTTATTTTCCCCCTCAATATTAGGGCAGAAAAGTAGAGAAACGCTAAAATATGAAATAGAATTGATATCACCCGGAAAGAGGCATAGATGAGAAGCATAGGGCTTCCCAGGCAGTAAATCAGCTCCCCCCACCCTGGGAGACAGCAATGTGGGGTGAGTGGGGAGGGCTGCAAAGGGATTTGTCTCACCTGGGGCCCTGCTGAAGGCCCAGCAGTCCAAAGCCCAGTCATATGAAAGATGACATTTTTGTTTATTACAGAGCTAAAGTCAATTTTAGGACTGTGAAATATGACTTTAATAAATGAATACACAAACCCATGAGGTTCAAAACCCAGCAATGCTGGAAACTGAATTTGACTCAGTCCACAAGCTCTATGCACAGGGCTGGAGCCTGAAAGTATGGAGAATTTAAAGAAAAAAAAAAAAAAAGCCTGTTTCACTCCTGTCTCTGTGTCTCCTGGGAGGTCCCCTTTCTCATTCTGTCACCTATGAGTGTGTATGAATCTGGGCAGAGGCAGGAATTTGGGCATATGTGTGTGCTTGACTGTGCTCATGGCCATGTGAGTGCCCAGGAATGACTAAGTGTACATAGAAGTGACATGTGCTTTTTCCACACTGCTGCTCTCAACAGACAAGTGGTTTGTCATCACAAAGCTCAGAGCAGAAGAAATGCAAGGATGCAGGAAATTGTTTGGAAGTCTCTTGGTGAGGCTATTTACCTCAGAAAAAGCACAGAGGCTATAGAGGCTAGGCAAAACCTAGGCAAAACCATGCAGTGTCTTTCTTTAAAGATGGCTTCCTCCCTTCTTCCATTTCCTTCTATGTCTGTTCCTTCTTCCTTCCAATCAATTCAAGCCCGACAAGCCTCCTCATATGGGATCTAGCTTAGCTCAGAGTGGCACCCATCCTGTTCTTTCTATCTTACATCCAAGACCCCTGGGATCCTAAACGATAGATGGCTGAACAATGGTCGTCACACAGCCAGGGAACAGCAGATTCCAAGAATAGGAAAAGCGCTTCCTCAAAACACAGGATAGCAAGCTCAGAGCTGGAGACCCCCAGGCCGGAAGGATGAGATTGTTGATTTACCAATAATGTCCCCTACGCTGGAAGATGGGATCTACTGCCACCAAATGCGGGGAGCTCTAGTACAGACTTGTGAAATACAGAAAGAGGCTTACCACAGGGCCACGGAAATGGGAGCTCATCAAAAATCCTTTTTTTCCTCAATCTCCATTAAAGAGCAGAGCAAATGGTAGGAGAGACCATTTTCTGTGTCAATTACCTGCTTAGTATACTTCAAGCCATGACCCTATTTTGTGTCTACTCACAACAGACTCTAGAAAGGGTCTGGTTGGAGCCTAAGGTCTCATTGAGAGTACTTGTGAGCTTATGGAGATGGCAGATGTTCATATTCAGCAGTAATGTAGGGATACCCTGGGGACCAGGGAACTTAAGTTGTGTCAGTAACTTGCTATGTGCTGTTGGACTCTGTAATATGTCTCTCATCTTCATCCACATTAGAACTCAGCAAACTAAAACATGGAAATCAACTTATGCCACCAGTCATTGCTACACATAAACCTCCATTGAAAGAATTACATCTATTCATTTTCATATTGTCTGCTTTCATGGCACAATTGCAGAGTTAGGTAGTGACAACAGAGACCTTGAGGCTTACCAAAGTAAAACATTTTCTGTCTGGTGCACCATGGAGATAAGTCAAAACCACTTCTACCAACATACACGCTGTAAACCTCTATGGACATAGATGTTGTGTAATCTAGCAATCCAACTGGTCCCCATGATGCTCAACAATTCACCAGGATGAGTGGAGTAAAGCAGGGCTATCTCAGATAAACCAGAAAACCAGGACACCACTCTCTAGAATACTACCTCTATGCTAAGATGGGGACATGCTAAATGCAGATGAAGGTCAAATTTCTACAGCAGATGGTAGATTTAATACCAATGCATAGATTTAATTCTGGCTCCCTAGTACCCTACTTGACAGGCTGTATTTCCTAGATGGAATATACCACAAAGCTTTCCCAAAGCCTGGAACACTTCTCCTACACTAAAGAGCATCTCGAAGAACAACTAGTGTGAGTTCTTCCCAAGAAGTAGCAAGAAGAACATCTATCCTCAGCCATGAACCCATTCAGGTACAAAACAAAAGGACACCCCCAAAGGCAACCTAGACACCTGGCATGCACTGGAGCAAGCTATGTCATATGAGTATTTTACAAGACAAATTGGTGATAAATGCTAAGCTGAACTGTTTGGATACCATACACAACCTTAATTTATACCATGTCTTGTAAATATGCTTATTTTTTGTGGTCAGCCTATCTGTACTCTTGGCTCTGCAGTGCTATGAGGAGCCTATGATAGGTGTTACTTACAAAGCACACAGTGGATGCAAATGTTACAACCTTGTAAATTGCAAATACTGTGAACTCTGAAATATATCTGACACTGTGAATGCCAGACCGAGGTTTGTGGACCTGGTACTACTTTAAAAACATCTTTACAAGGGGAGAAAAGATTAAAAAAAAATAATGAGGCCAAAGGCACCTTTCTCAAAACATCTACAATAAAGCATGCCCTTGTGTTAATGACACACATGTTAAAACTATTATAGTCTCCTTTTAGCCAATTTTCTTGGTAAGACATTGCTGCTCCCACAGAGAGAACAGGGCTCTGCCTGATATAAAATGAGTGTAGTCCACACTCACTTCCACAAGGCTCTGTCTGACTCACCTCTGAATTTCTGACAGGATATTTTATACTGTGCCTGTAACGTAAGCACTCAACAAATGGTAGGTACCATCATCAGCAGCAGCACCATCATTATCACTATCATCATCACCATTAGCATCAGCATCAGGATCATCACCATTCTCTTCCCTTTAATTCTAGAGGAATTACAGGAAGTGCCTAACAGAGGACAATGCAATCATTCTAAAAACAAATCACAACTCATTGGAGATAAAATGGGAAATAGATGTGACAAAAATGTAGGCTAAGTACTGAAGGTAATTGAGTATTAAATTCTGATTTTTAGTTTCCGAAGCAAAGAAGAAATAGAGCTGAAGCTGCCTCATTGATGTAAATAAGCAAGCTCAGGAGAAAAAAGCATTCCTAACCCTGATGGACTGAAAGAACTATCTACTGGGTGTGGAGCTCAGGGCCCTCTAAGAAGCCCTGGCCACTCATCTGTCACCCCTGGGATTATCTTCTGCTTCAGATACTAACAAAAGCTCCTCGAGATGCAAATTTGTGGTACTTTCTTACTTGAAAACCTACATCAGGGTGAATGCAGAATGAGGCTATATATAAGGAAACTCATTGGATGATGAAAATATACAATGGTTGATGTTGGTAAATGCAGAAAACAGTGGCTTTACTTTTAAAAAAAGGCACAGGATGGCACACTTAAACACAGGTTGATTTGATGATGTGGGGAATTTAACTGATGATGTGTTTAAGAGAAAATTTCCCAATAATTTTGACTTAAGCCTGTCTGGATTTGTACCCCCCACCACCACACACACACAAACATTCTGTAGATTGGTATGGATCTGCAGCCTTTCTCTTCATCCACACTGGGATAAGTATGGCAAGTGAGTATGGGGTTCAAAGCAAAACACAACAGTTTGGCATTGCAATGGCATGGTTTATTTTGATTTATATAAGTATTGGTCCACAAGGAATTAGGAGAACATGGTCCCTTCTTCCCTAGTGGTAGTTGTGAACCGCAGTGGCTATAGGACCTGATTATTAGCCTGGCCTTCAAACCCATGACTTGCATGCATGCTCTGCAAGTTCAGTTCCCTGTATATCTCTTCAGCAAGACATCCTTAAAGGACTTACTTTCTGCTGGGTGTGATTATATATACATCTGAAGTTCTAGCACTTGGGAGGCTGAGGCTGAAGGATTGATATAACTTTGAGGCCAACCTGGAATGCATTGTGGGTTTCAGGATACTCTGGGCTAGAGCATACTGACCTTGCCTCAAAAACAAACAAAGAAACAAAGAAACAAATAGTAGTAACAAAAGCTTGAAACAAAACAAACAAAAAGAAAAGGAGAACTTAGCTTCCAAATTTCTAGAATCTCCCACTCACCCTTGCTTCCTTCTGAGTCATCCACTTTCTGGAACATCTTCCAGTGCCTTGTACAACCTTTCTAGTGTTTTTTAATTGAGTCTTCCAAATTGGGCCTGGTTGTCCTCTCTTCTTAGAAACTAGCTTATTGCCTTTTTAGCCAAATAGACTCCACCTGACTAGTCAGCTTCTCTCTTTGAACCTCAGTCTTTTCATGTGTGGAATGCAGTTGTTAGTTTGTAAGAGGCTCTGGTGCCTGCATTCCTCTAAGTCTTAGGAAGCCACATGCAAGCTGCTATACTAGAACTGTTTATTTATACATTGGTCTCGTCCTGACGACCTCCAGGGAGGCAGGGGCTGTCCTAGCTCACCTCTAAATCCTTTTCAGTAAGTGATGAAAGAGTAAATGAGTGAGGTCCTTTTTAGACCTGTCCACTCTGGGAAAGGGAGGGAAATAAAGGGATGTAATTATTACCTGCTAGAAAGCCAGCCAATGTAAGGGCATACCTGGTAAAAATGAGGCCAGAAGGTGCTGATGGCAAGCTCTGCCTTCACCCAGCCCTCAGTGACGACGCCAGACACGTTCCAGACAGGGTTCCCTTGGGGTCCACCATTCACCTTCACATAGACATTCAAGGCTCCCGGGCTGGAGCGATCTCGGCTGGAGAAGTAGTAATGGAAGTCAATGCAGTGAGTGTCATTCTCCTTCAAGGTTGGCAGAAGAAGATGGGCTTTCTGGCCTGAAGCCCTTCCAGAGCTGTTCACCATCATGAAGGACCCTACAGACCCATAGTGGGAAACAGAGACAAAGAGAGAAAAATGTCCTTGTGAAACCTTGTTATACCTATACATGGTACCAAGAAGGGATATTGGGAATAACATCTTTTTAGGTGACAGGGTCAGGTTGACTCTGAAGAAGCCATATCCCCTCTAAGAGTCTGAGCACTTCCATTCCAGGGGCTAAAATCCCTACTCATGGTATTGGAAGAACAAGATAGATAGTTACTATACAAGAAGCATTTCTAATACCATACAAGGAGCATTCAACACAGTAGATTGCTTATAACTAAATGTTGGGCCTTGAAGGTTAAAACCCCAGCAAGAGAGTCAACTGCAGTCTCTGCAGGTGAAATGATTGCCTCATAAAAGCTTAGACCTGTGCTAGCCTTGGCAAACCCCCTATAGTATAGGAAGGTTCGGTGCATGGATGGGCTCCATCTGGAGTTCTGCACTCAGCAGGGGAGATTCCATATTAAAGGAGACAGGACGTGAATAGAGCATATCCGAGGAAGAAATAAATGCCAAAAAAAGTACGAGAACCTACTATCAGATGCTTAAGGAGGAATGCAAAGTGAGTGGCATTCACTAAGCTCTCAGAGACTCATATTAACATTAGGTATCTATTTGCAGAAAGTATAACTGCTTCTAAGCAGGCAAAAGGCTGTGTCCGAGGCAGGAGTGAGCCTCTTTTCAGTGTTGTGACAAATAGAAATTCTCTCTTATTCTTTACCCCTTTCTGGATCCAAACCCTTTGGCACTGACTTTATAGCTCCCTCTGTAGAACCAGAGACTATCCCTTGATCTGGGCTCCTTTATATGACTTGTTAATAGGAATCAAACAGATGTTTAATGTTGCCATTAGAGCTAGGCTTATCTTGTGGTATTTTAATTTTTGAGACACAGAATCTGGTGTCTCAGTTGGCTTGGGAGCAAGAATTAACATAAACAGAAAAGCCATGGGTAAAGAGCCAAGCTTTGACCCTTGAAACCAAGATGTATTGCTATGTGGTCAACACATCCAACCTGTATCAGTCAACCTGTGATCGATGTACAGATCCATGCGTGGAGGAATCAATGTTTACTGTTGTTTGCCATGGGTTTCCTCCTGAGTGTTCATACAAAATCACTGTGACATTGGCTAATTGATAAAGCTTTCCGAGAACAATATTCAGATCCATCGCTATGAAGAGATCCATCTTAGCTCTTTATGCGACAGCTTTTATTTATAACAACTGAAATTTGTGCAAAGTGAAATCAACTGCCCAGAGATAAAGTGAGACCTCACCACTGCAGGCAGGTTCTCAAAGCCTGCACCAGCCAGGCTATCTAACAGAATTTCACAATCAAGGGGGGAGGCGAAACTCAGCGACTTAAAAGTTGTATAATTCTACTGAATAAAATGTATCATAAAACACAGAAGATAAACTCAAATAATACTTCGATAAGTATTTTCCATCTAGAAAACTAGCATTGCTTTGAAATCTTATTGTGATCACTAAAATCTTCATTCTGGATGAAATCTAAAATCCCTTATCCCCAGGCAAAATGAACCACTTTAGTAGCCATAAGTCACCTTGCTCACTGTGATAGCAAAAGGACTAAGATCTGTAAGTTAATAAGGGCTGGGGTATCCGCATCTTGTAAGGGTTTTAGACAGTACAGACCATTTGCACCTTGTCACCTGGGTTCTGAACTAATTTACAAGTGGACACAGGCGGGAGATTATATTTAAAACCTTTATACAATTGCCCTCAAAGCTGGATTATAGAAAAATAAGTCTTGATGTCAACTTGGACTTCCAGCATGCCCTACATCCAAACATAAAAAGCCCTGTTATCTATCTCTAACCCAACTCAGATAACTAGAGACAGAACTATTCTTCAGGGATGACCACTGGGGGCATTTAGATGAGTTCATATTAAAAAAAAAAACATTTTAAAAGGATGCCAGATGACAAGGAAGAAACAGCGGTCAGATTATCAGTGACCTACTAATCAGAAAACTCAGTCAGCTCCTGGTTCACTACCCAGTGGAAGTAGACCAAGCATCATCAAGAGTGTGAAGAACCCTCCTTCATGACCTGGAAGTAACTGACGGTGAATGGAAAGATGTCTCCCTATTACAGAAGTTACCTAATTATTATAAGCTGCTAATGAGGTAGCAAGGAAGAAAGAGCTGAAATTGAGGCTCAGAGATAAGACTGAACCAACACCCATGCCTTCCATTAAGAGTCTACATGCAGGCTTCTGATTGGTCTCCTTGTCAGATGACTTATGGCTCACAAGTTTCACAAAGAGTGGTGGGTTGTCTTTGTCACTGAGAGCAACAGTTTATCTTGAGGAAGAGAGACAGCCTGAGTAGCGAAATGTCTGGACTCTCTCTGTCCCAGGTTGTATGATGGCTTGCATATATACTCAGCTCTTTAGCCACCTGCCAAGCCATACCATTAGGCATGTATCTGCAGCTTCTTATACCCCACAGCAGAGAATGTTAGGAAATGGTCCTTCTACAGGCTCATGCCATCATTTCTGTTCATTCTAGCTTCGGTAGCTGAGCAATCCTGCCAAGGATGTGGCATTCATCCTATTTAATGAAGCCTCATATACAATTCTGGACACAGAGACAGAGGAAATGCCCAGTCTCCCTATGTTGTTCAGAGTGGCTACAGGACTGAGTTTCAAAGCCATTGGAGTATGCTGT
Organism: Mus pahari; assembly: GCF_900095145.1. Taxonomy (NCBI): domain Eukaryota; kingdom Metazoa; phylum Chordata; class Mammalia; order Rodentia; family Muridae; genus Mus; species Mus pahari. The sequence continues at coordinate 144,603,242 of NC_034592.1, forward strand.
GTACCTGCTCGATGTAGGGTCCTTAACAACTGGCTTTTTCTCATGCCCACATCTTTCATCACCTTCTCTTTCTAGTTAATGGTCCTTCATTCATACCTCAGCATTACCTAAGAGCCAGAAGTCATGAAAATCTCAGCCCCCCACACACTCCTATAGCATCTGTACCTACATTTCTATCAAGAGCCTCAAGTGATAATGCACATACATGAGGATGGGAATGATTGACCCCTTCTCTTCTCCCAGCTGCACTGAGTGTTCAGGATTTCAAGAATCCAGGCGAGAGGAAGGCCACAGTGAAAGATCCAGGATGGCCATAGCTATATTGCAGGTGCTCCTCCTCTTAGGAGCACTCATTTTGGACACAAAGGGATTCTTTAGAAGAAATAGACCATAATTCGGTTATAGAGCCAATGGAATTTTGAGATTTATAGTTCCACAGCGGTGTCATTATTATTTAGGCTCCTCAGTAAGACCCCTACTATGTCTCAGGTCCCGTTGTTCAAGGAACTGAAAGTATAAAGCAAAGTTGCAAGATGTGGTAAACTGAGATGCCAGTAAGAGACGCAACCCTAAGCAGTTAAAATTAGAAGGGCGTGTGCAAAGGCAGAGGGACAGAAATTCACAACAATCAGAAAAGTGGGTGTGGTGTCTGAAGGCGGTATGAGATTAGATACCAGTAGCCCCTCCGTGAAAGGGCTGGCCACACCCTCCATAAATGTAAAAAACTGTATCCCCAAAGTCATTTGATCCCAGGCCTGCCATTTCTAAGATTATTCAAGCATGAGAGCCCTGCTCTGCAGTGGCTCAGTGGGGCCTTCTTTGATCAACAGGTTGGTATAATTAATATCATCCCAGGGCTGTCTGTTTTCTAGAGATCAAAAATGAGCCAGTCATTATGCCTAGATCAGTCAAAAAAAAAAAAAAAATGAAGAAGAAGAAGAAGAAGACAATGACGACTGTAAATACAGGCTTTTCCTTTGCCCTTAAAAAAAAAAATGCACCAATGTGATAAGGAACATAAAACAGCATTAGTTTCTTCATAGTTATTACACATAACACTGAAAATCGTGGAATTCAACCAGGAAGTATTCTCTGGCTGGCCATAAATTCTGCATTTCCCCCTCCGTGCATAATAACGCCTCAATAAGCGCCCAGTTACTGATGTGTCTGCCACACAGATCCCCTTTTTAGAGGCAGCACACTTCTCAGTAGCAGATGGCAGCTATTGTGTTTACACATGAGCACCTCAGGATTGCATTTCCTCACGTCGGCAGTAAAAAGAAAGTCCTAATTGAGTTTTTAATGGCTTTGCACATTGTTCATTAAGATTACATGAGTGTGCTTGGGCGACTGGCAGCTGAGGGCCAGTAGCTCTGAGAACAAGAACACAAGAGTGCTCCCTGCAGACAGGTGGCCCGCCAGCTCCATGAGACAGGACCTATGAAGGGAAAAAGGACTGAGAGGGAGACCCAAGAGTTGCTGAGAGCCAAGCAGCTGTAGCAGAGTGGAAAGGGTCCAGGATCTTTACCCTACAGCTTGTTTCCCTTCCAGGTCTGTTGGTTCTTAGGGAAATGATTTTGAGAAAGTGCCCAGCCTTCAATGTCCTCATCTACAAAATGGGATGTTGAAATGGATGTACAGTTTGGCAAATATTAAGTGATAGATAGTACTTGACTCAGAATGTGGATTTTACAGCAAGTAGTATGAGCAGCAGATGGTTCTGACGTGGGGAGTGACACGGAGAACATTCTACATACCAGGCACTAGTCTAAACACCATTTAGCATTCCAATGAGGCAGCATCATGCTGGCCCTGTTTTCAAGAATATTTACTGATGCACAGACAAAAGCTAGGGCCTTGACTCATGGTGGCTGATCTGCGAGCCAAAGATCAGGCTGTGCATGCCTCTGTGTTGGGTATAGACCCGAGAGACACATGACTTTTAAAATACCTAGGAGTGCTTAGCTTCCTAGAGGCAACATTAGGTATCTTTCCCTCTTTCAGAACAATCTGGGGGCAATGCCTAGAGCTGTGTGATTCAAGTAAAGACAGCAGAGTCACCCATAGCAAAAAAAAAAAAAAAAAAAAAAAAAATCAAAAAAAAAAAAAAAAAAAAAAAAAAAAAAAAAAAAATGAGAATGATGTTAGCAACTCAGAGTCACAGGCTTCACTGTCATGTGACCTTCAACAAGCCACTTGCTTGACACTAAATGAATTTATAAGATTAGGAGGTTGGCCAGAAATCACATCTACACTGCTTTTCCCTGCACTATGCCAAGCAGGTCTCTCAAACTATCTCAGTGTCACTTTCCTCTTCTTTAAAATAACCATAAAAACTCTTTGTACTCACAAGGATTACATAAAATGCTGATTAAAATGTGCCCAGCCAGAGACTGTGGCTTCTTGAGTTCTCAATATTAGCTTCTTTTCTAACTTTCCTATTACCCCAGATTTTTTTTTTTCCACATAGCACAGGAAAGTTTAGCAGACTGAAGAAAAGTTAGCCAAGCATCAGAGGCTGGGGATGTTGGTGGAGTCTTGTGGATTGCCTTGCCGGTGCCCATTTCTATTTTGATGCTAATTCGGCTTCCCCCAGAGAGACTGCCTGGGATGGGGAGTGAATCAGATACTCAGGTGACTTCATCTGAAACTTCTTTCCATTTATAACTGGTAAAATACTGGCTAAAGCCTGTGATTGGGCAATGGAAGGGAAGGTGAAACTGGAAGTTTTAGAGAAGGAGGTAAAGAAGAAGAAAGAGAGGAGGAGAGAACCAAGAGAGAGGAGGAGAGAAGAGGAGGTGGAAGGAAGATGGAGCAAAAGCACGTGGCCTAAAGCAACTGCAAGTAACAAGGGATTTCATAGAAGGAAAGTTTAGTAGTATAGTGTTGAATCTGTCCAATCTAGGCATGCAATATATATATATATATATATATATATATATATATATATATATATATAGTTGTATTTTCCTTTCACAGGCTTATTGGGGTAGGACACTTACCACAACCAATTGGCACGCATCATATTGGTTAGAACTCAACTAACCTGAGATAAAAGTTCACTGCCCCTCCCTCATATTCATATTAATTGAGTCGTGTTTTCCTTGCATGATCTTATTGGGGTTAGACATTTACCACGACAGTGGACAATAAAGTGCTTGCTGTGCAAGCGTGAAGACTGGAGTTTGGATCACTGGCACCTATGTGCATGCCTGTAGTCCCAGAGCTGGGAAAACAGAAACCTGAGGAGCCAAAGGTTTTCTGGCCAGCTAGTCCCCAGGCTCAGTGAGAGACCCTGCCTCAAAAGTAAGTGCAACCTAACAGGAGAATGTGTGTGAAGTCAACCTCCGGCTTTTGAATGTGTGTACCTATTCATACACACATACACACACACACACACACACACACACAAGCACACACATGCATGCATACATGCATGTATACACATACACACAAATAAATACTTTTAAAAAAAACAACAACAAGGAACCTATTTAGGAACAAAATAAAAACACTGCCCTACCCATGCATGCATGCATGCTCACATGTAGGCACATACACATGCACTCAAACATATGTGCACATAAATACACTTGCATGTATACACACCTTTAAAAAAAGAAAACAAGGAACCAATTAAGGAACAGAATAAGACACACTGCCCGACCCTTACTCTCTATAGCTGATAAGGCATCTGGGTCTTGGAGAACCTGCTTCTTAGCTTCTCAGATCACCTGGCTTCCTCCTTATCTCCATGGCAACTGCCCAGCAAGCAAGCCATCAAGCAGTGTTCATCATCCATGATTTTTACTTCAAGCTCCTGCTTGACTTCCTGTTCTGACTTCCTTGATGATGGGCTATGAGTGGAGGTATGAACCAAATAAGCCCATTCCTCTCTGAAGCTGCTTCTGGCAGTAGTGTTTTAATCACAGCCATATAAGAGAAACCAGGATAACACCCGAGCATCCTATGTCCACAGGTTTTGCTCAGACCATGTCCTTCCTCAAATGAATGCTTCCCAAGCCACTAAACTCCACAAGTCCCACTTCCCCTGTGTGGTTGTCACAAGTGCCCAGAGAGCAGTTACTTCTGCACCATGGTCCCTACACACAGCAGTACATGAGTGCACTGTAGCTATTTTGGATGAGACTAAATTTAAAAGTTCACACTGATGATATTAAGCTGTCTGGCCCAAAGCAATGAGGGTGAGTGGGTAACAGGGAACAAAACCATCAAAGGCACAATGCACTGTCAAACTTGAAGATACAGGTATAAGGGACCCACTTAGTGTAGCTGGCATTGTCATGAAAACTTATCACCATTCAGCTGATCAAAAATATAACAGTAAACCAATAGCCACAGTAACAATCAAATCATTCAGCATTACCCATATTATCTGTGAAAGCAATCTAATTACCATGTGTCAAAAACAGGAAAGAAAGTGGCTTCTTTTTGAATATACCAGAAAATAGGGGGAGGGTGTTAATTACAGCTTAATTGATGCATGATATGTATTTAAAACAAGAAAAACAGATCCTGAAATTTCAAATGAACTGTACATTGTGAACATTTTGTCAGTAAGTTTGTGGGAACAAGTCATAAGTATTTCTGTAATCATCCATTCAGACCAGAAAGTTGGGATTCATGCATTTCATATGCAAATTTTTAAGACAATTTTCTAAGAAACTGTTATCTGATAATCCATGTAGGTGTGGATAATGTTTAAAAATGATGTACACCGAGGTGCTTGGATTTGATACATGACAGGAAGGGGCCCCTACAACTCATGCTCTACACCGACTCAAGCAGAACCAGGCTTGGGGGTCATAGGCACTTGGATATTACTCCTAAGCACCAGAAAGCTAAGAAACGTTTACTATTCTCCTTCTGAGATGACATTAAGGAAGAAGGGAACAAAGCAAATAAAAGAGAAAAGGCAAAGTAGACAAGGAAAGGAAGAGAGAAGGGGGGAAGGAGGGATGACAAGATAGACAAGGAGATCTGAGTCAGGAGGAGTAAAACACAGGAAATAAAGGACACAGACCCAGTAGTGATAGAAGAAGAGAAAGATCAGGTCCCCAGGACAGAGCTAAATGCAAGGAATACACACACACACACACACACACACACACACACAACTTCTCAGAAACTAAAGTACTAGTCACTGCTAAGCCAGGACACATGGCTTACCTGGAAGCATGGCTAACCTGAGCTCTGTGGGAACTAAAAGGGAGCTTCAGGGGAAGGTGGGGGATGGGAGGATAGCCCATGTCCGGCCAGAGTTCCACCTATGCTCTGAGCAGGCAGACATGGGAGGGCTGCCAGACGCTTTCCACTCGGCCTCAGGTGGGCATCTAAGCCACTGACCCCACTCGACAGGAGGTGGACAAGGGCCAGCCCCCAAAACCAAGGGGCCCTGGAGTGACACTCTGTAACCCCAGGGTTATGGGAGAGAGGGAAGAGAGAGAGAGGTTCCCACACAGGTGAGAGTCTGCTCAGCGGGCCTTGAGTCCAGGAGCTAGTCTATGATTTTACAGCTTTATTATAGAAAGGCAGGGGGAAAGAGAGAAGGTGGAAAGAGAGAGCAAGAGACTGGATATGGCCAAGAGGAGACAAAGGGGAAAGGGAGAGAGAGAAGAAAGGCTAGAGAGTAAGAAAGAGAGAGTGAGTGGGAGTAAGAGCAAGAGAGTAATAGGAGTGAGAGTGTGAGGAGGGGCCAAACAGCCCCTCTTATAGTGGGCTGCTTTATCTTACTGTTGCTAGGTAACTGGGGAGGAGTTTAGCCTGAAGGTCAGAAGCTTGGGATATTGCCTACTTGATTACTAACCATGCTTCTCTTGTTGGGGCTGAGGAGGCAGTAACTTCAACAGGAGCCAGAGTTCCAGGAGGCATGAGAGAACTCCTGTCCCATGTAGGTGAATTATCACCACCAGGTCCTGGGGTTCAGACCTCGGTTTGACTGGAGACCAGACTGTCTTTGCATAGCCCAATGCCCCACAGGGCTCCCTCTGAAAAAGGTGAGGACAGAAAGGGTATTTTTCACAAGTGTGTATATGTGTATGTGCACGTGCATGTGTGTATCATGTGTGTATGTGTGTGTGTATGCATGTGTCTTCAAGAATTCTCTCTTTACCAACTATACCAAATACATACTGCTACCCAATTTACTTACATCCATGAACTCATCTAAAATCAATCTTACAAAGTACTTACTATCATCACCGTTTCTTACATAAAGGGAAATGGGCAAGAACAGTGAAAGTTTCTCAAGACCGTACAGTTAACACCAGCACTGAGATTCAGACCTAAGCAGCTGCCATTATTATTTTATCTTCATGCCACTCACAGGCATGTTAAAGTTTATGCCAAGGAATGGACCCAAACCCCCTGGAGTTATATGGTCTTATTCTGTACAGCTGGTACAGGTAGGAAGGGGGCAAAGAGTGGGAGGAAAGGGCAAAAATATAATGAACTGGCAAGTTGTTACCATATGAAGAGTGAAGAACACATGTAGCTGAGACACTGTCAGACCCTAAACTGTTTTTGACATTAACTGAGTTAAGTCCTTTGTGTCTACCATCAAAACCAAAATGACATGGAACTAAAATACACATATATATTTAAATATCCCAACACTTCACACATCTGTTGGCATGATAATATTTTGATTAGTTACATTTATGCTCCAATTAAACTCAGAATGTTCTACTATGCTATGCTCTGTAGAAAGCACTGAATTACTACTTCATATGTTTGCAATGGGAAAAGACGCAAGTGCAAAAGCAGGAAGAAAGCAAAGAAGGGAAGGGGAGAGAATGTGGATATGGACAGAGGGTGGGGGAAAACAAAACAAAGAGATGACTAGCCTGTTGAAATAATGATGCCTTACTTTTCCCTTTACTAAATTGGGTCATTGCTCTTAGTTCCCAAGTTTTAAAATAACAGGGCTAGGAAAGACATAGAGTGTCACTATCTACTTTTCCTCTCAGTGAATGTTTTTTATATTCACTACATAAACTGGTCTGAAAGCAACCTGGCCAGGTATCCAATGATTGCTAAGGTCAGTGGAGGGGAATATCTATTTCCCAAAGAGGTCTAAAACGCTGTCTGTGATAAGTAAATAAAAGATAAGAGTGTCTCTGAGCTTTAAACATGTCTGTCCTGGTGGTAATAGGAAGTACTCTGTGTGTGTGTGTACACTTATGTTCTTTAAGCAAAATTCCTCAGGTGCCATCTACTTTTTGTAAAACAGGATCTCTCTCACTACACAGGAGTTTGTCATATAGAACAGGATGGTTGTCAGTAAGCTTTAGGGAAACAGATATCTCTAGTTTGGAGAATAAAGCTAAGGTCTTTTCCTATAACCTAAGCCCTAGAGAAGGCTTCTTAACACAAGTGATGGCTCAATAGTTAGCAGGCCACATTGTAAAGGTTAAAGGTGAATGTATGCCCCTATTAATGGACCTTTTAGCCTGTAGAGTTCTGCTAAGGTTTGTATATTTATACAGCATCTGTCCCTCAGTCCTCATACATCAGAGCTCACTTTCCCATCTTATGTTACTCACCCAGAACTTGCAGAAGACTTCTAGAATCTCCATTCCTTTGCTCCTACCCCCACATGATAATCCAATCCTCTGCCAGTTTCCTCATAAAACTCACTGGAGGCAAGAATTTTGGTAACATTCACAAACTTTATTTTACCCCTAGCTACTTTGTGTCTGACACTACACAGGAACAACAGGCTGTACTGAAAAATGTCTCACCTTCCAGAATCACAACAAAATTAAAAGCAATCACAAGAATATGGGAGGTCTTATGATGAGTTAGCCATGTGTAGGGAGGAGGCATAAAAAGAAGAAAAACAACCACCATCTTGAGTAAATAAATATCTGAAAGACTGAGGTGATGAAGGTGTCAAACAGGTAAAAAGAAAACAGATAAAATTTTCTGTTGCAAAGCCAGAAAGTAAGAGTCTCAGCCTTGTGAAGTAACCTTTAACATTCACCTTCTTGACTTATAGATTGAAAACTTCATAGTCATAGAGGTGTGGTAAGTTACCCAAAACCACATAACCTAAAGAGATAGTGTCAACACTTGATCTTAGTTAAGTGCCTGACTCTAAGATCAAAGCTATTTTCCTCTAAAACAACAAGTCCAGAACTATAGAATGTAACCAGAGCACCTGGAAATATGAAAGTTTACTAGGTTCCACCTGTAATCAGTTTGGGGTCGAATGTAAGAATTTGCATTTCCAATAAGCCTCTAAGTGAGGCTAATGCAGTTGATCTTTGGCCCCACTTAGTAAGCCACTTCAGTAACTGATCTGTAATTGCCCAAGCCAAGAGCCTGTGAACTTAAGAAAATTAACATGTAGTCCTGGCCTCTGTTTCCTCCTTCGGCCACTGGAGGCTTACTAGCTTGGATTGACTCCCTTTTTCCCTGAGCCATACCCTTCCTACTTCTTACAGGGGAATGAGGTCTCTGACCACTGGACATCAACTGTAAAAGCTCTACTACCCAGCCCCTGCAAGTATTCTTCTCTGGGCTGAACATTCTCTCTTCCATCACTGCTAATTACCAAAAACATCATTAGATATTCATTGACTCCCCCAAATGTACTAGGGTCTGCATAGAAAATAGCACAATAATTATTCCTCCTCTTTCACCATCCTCTAAGGAGCTACAAGAGTTTGACAGCTGTTATCCAATTAATCCTGACAGCTTATTTTTTTTCAATCTAAAGGTATTTTTTCCATGTAAGATGGGAAAAGCTATTTCCTTTTTTGAGAAAGGAATGAGAGCAAAGAAAATACAAATAACTTGGCCAACATTACTAGGGCTATTTATTGCCTCTTTCCTTCTATATTGTTATTGAAATAATGGAAAATAAGGGAGTATGGACTCTAGATTTCTATTGTCACATCCAATCCCAACCCTACCATCTCCTAGCTAGGTCTCCTTTGGCAATTTCCTCAAGCTCCCTAATTTCTTCCCTCAGTTTATTTATCTGTATAATGGAGGGGATGAAAGTAATAGTAACACCTATATTACTTGTTCTTTTATAAAAACTGAATGTTTTATAAAGATTCAATATTAACTACTACACCTTCATGGTTAGTGTAAGAATCTCTGAGCTATCCTATGAGTGTCGAACATAAGCTAATTGATCCTATGCAGAGTAAGCAAGTCTTACCTTTTCTCACTGTTTATACAGGCAAGAGTCCTAGGAGATACCATGAAGCCATGAACATCCTTCCAAACTGACCCCTAAAGAGCATGTTTATTTACCCATGGGTCCCTGACTAAGGTCCCTGAGCACCTACAACAACATCACTAGAATTCATTATAAATGCAAACCATCAGGCCCTACCTAGACTAAGCCAAAACTCTATAAGGGGAATGGGTGTCCAACCATGGGCTCAGAAGTTGCTCCAGGGAATACTGACATACATTCAGTTTTGAGAACCACATCCTTAGCCTGTGGGTGATCCAGAAGAATACAGTAGCTAAAGCCAGATCCTGTTCTCTGGTGTTCTCTACTTTCCCATCATGAAATAAGGTGTTCAGAGTCTATGTTCTTTATACTTAACAATATGATATTTTTAGAAACTGTTATGTTTCCTTTCTTTTCTTTTCTTTTTTTTTTTTTTTTTTTTTTTTTTTTGAGACAGGGTTTCTCTGTATAGCCCTGGCTATCCTCGAACTCACTCTGTAGATCAGGCTGGCCTCAAACTCAGAAATTTACCTGCTCTGCCTCCCAAGTGCTGGTTTTAAAGGCATGTGCCACCACTGCCTGCCATAATGAATGACAAAACTGTTATGTTTTAAACCTAGGACTAATAGCCAAGGTGCTTATTTAATATATCAAAGCAGACCTGAACTCCAGATTCTCCCTGCATCCCTCAGTCCCTAGGTGTTACAGGGAGCTCCTGACTGGCATATCCTGTCCCCTACCCTGAACTCTCCAGCCCAGGGGGTTAGGCTGGTCTTCCCTATAAAATATAATCATTTTAGTTACACACTCTCTTTGTACCTTCAGGCCTTCTGGCTGATGAACCTAGTTTACCTCTGTCCCCTCTCCTTTTTCCTCCTCCCTCTCCCTTCATGGCCCAGCTTACTATGGACATTTCTACTCTGGATTCTCCCAGATATCTCTGACCATGCTCCTACCTACGTGCTCTACTTTATTTACAATAAACATTCTCCTCCACCATACCTGGGAACAATCATGTCTTACCTTTCTTCTTTCTTTCTTTTCTCTTTCTTCTATCTTCCTTCCTTTCTTGTTTTTTCTTTCTTTCTTTCTCTTTCTCTTCCTTCCTTTCTTCCTTTCTTTCTTTTCTTCCTCTCTCTCTCTCTCTCTCTCTCTCTCTCTCTCTCTCTTTCTTTATCTCAGTGCTAAAATTCACGACCATCATGATTCCTTTCTCTTCCTTTTATATCTTTTTTTTTCCATTCAGAAACCACTCTTCAAAGGACTCTTCCAGAACTATTCAATCACTACCCTATGGTCTGTCCAGGCCCTTTTCAATGAGAAGGTACTATGGCTATGCCATGTATCAGAAGATTAGAGGGGAGAAGGGACAACTCACAGATACAGACAGTTCCTTGGTCCTCGAGGCCATCACTATTACTCTACTGTTGTCAACTGGAATGCTTACAATAAAATCCCTATACCCCTTATTGTTCTTCAAGGTCTTCACTTCAGCTACTGTTCCCAGCTACTCTTACCTTGCTGATGTCCACTGCATTCTAAGCAGCCCCAAGGGACTGTTGCTTCAAATTACTAAAGATAATTGAATGAGCCAATGGCTCCATCCAGGCTCTATGGCAGTGCCTGATCCCAAATGGAAAGACAGAATAGAGAAGGATGAAGTAATGAGATGGAGGAGGCAACTCTAACACTGAAGTGAACTGAGTGAAGGGTTCTGGATTCCTTTCCCAGGAATCCACAATAAAGCTTCTGAGGGGAGCTAAACAGAAACTGATTGTCTCAGTATCCTGAAGGCTGGAAGCCTGAGATCTGCATGTCCTTGGGGCTGGTTTCTTTCCAGGACTCTGGCAGGGGATCTATTCCAACACAGCCCCATTTCAGATTTCTAACACTTTCAAAGTTCTTTGGTGCTCTTGCATTATAAACACATGACCTGGCCCATACATTCAGATGCACCTGGTGTTTTCCCCTATGTGGCCAAATTTTCCTTTCCTTTCTAAATGTAAAAGTCAATCAGTGTCTATCCTATGCCAGTACAGTCTAATTTTAATGAGTTACACATACAATCACTATTTCCCAACAAGCTCACATGGCCAACTGGGAGTTCAGATTTCAACATATGGAACTGGGGGAAGGAAATTCAACCCTTAATGAGCTACTGTGCTGAGTCCAACAAAAATGTATCTGGAAGTTCTCATGGCTTCTGTGGAGATGACTTAACATCTGACTCAGAGGAGGCATGGGAAATTGTTTTAATTATGAAGTTATACCTAAGGAATACAAGAAAAAATCAGTTAGGTGGGGTTAAAAAAGAAGGCAATCATACACTCTCTTTAGGTGCGTCCTTATAGTCTTGCTTTCTGGCACAGGTAGATGCTTTCTCCAGACTCCTGGCATTTAATTGGGCTTGTGATACAGTGAGTAAACTTGTCCAGAAGCAGCAGCTTAATGAGAAGTAACAGTTTATGGAGGTCTGGTTTGCACTGAAGCTATACCTATGTGCCACTGGGGGGAAGCAGGCATCTTCTCCCTTCTATTGGGCTGTCTGCTCATCGGTGACACAGTATTTTCTATGGCAAATGTAGACCATGCTTCTTAGATATACCAGGCAGTTTTTTAGACCCTGATAATACGGCTGTGAACAAAACAGCCAAGACACTTAATCAGAGTCATTTTGCAGAGATGATAATTCTCCTCAGGATCTTTGGAGCAAGTTGAATGGGGCCCCTGTAGACGATCCCCAGGGAGACTCACCAGCCTTTTTATACTATGATTTGCCCATTTTTAGTTCTTGATTTTTAGCTCATCTTTCATTGCTCTGAAGTACCACACAGTCATTATTTCCCTAGGCAGGATCTGTGAATGGTGCATTATCTGTGCCTGTGCATTTGTGACTCGGCATCACTTTTGTAAAATAAATCATATGGCTATGAATACATTTCTTGAATCTTAGCACATTCTTTGAGATGGGAGAGAGAAAGAGAGAGACAGACAGGGAGACAGAGGGGTTAGAGAGAGACAGAAACAGAGACAAAGAAGGATGTGTGTGCACACACATAGATGTAGAGGCCACAGGATTATCTCTGGTTTTGTTCTTCTACAGGTGTCATCCATCAAGTTTTTGACAGGTTGCTAACTGGTCATAGGTTTGCCAATTAGGCTAGGATAACTGAATGCTGAAGCTGCCTATCTCTGTCTCCCCAGCACTATAATTATAAGTGTGTGCCTCCACACTCAGGTTTTGCACATGTATTTAGGGAACTGAAAGTTTTCATGCCTGTGTGGGAAGCACTTTAGAGACTGAGCCATTTCCCCAGTTCCCTCAACCTTTCCTAAACAACAAAGATCAATGTCTCTTGTACTCTGTAAGAGATAAGGAGAGTAGGCTCACAATCTGTCTGCCAGGTTCTCTCTTTGGTTGTTCTCCTAGAAAGCAGGTAGATACGTGCATCTCATACCCTAGTTCATGGTGCACCATAGATTCTCTTACCTCATGGGTAACTGTGAACATAGCACAGTAGTTAAGATTCAGGCAGTAGAGTCCTCTCTCTGCCACATCCTCAAGCATTTCCATCTTTCTCTTTGTTCTCAGTCTTTAAAGTCATGATAATACAATGACCATATCATAAGGATTATAGAATATATAAAGCAACTCACAGAAAAAGTTGACAAATGCCTTACACAAAGGGTTCAAGAGTCAGTATTTCAGGCTTTGCAGGACATAAAGTCCTTGTCACAGCTCCTCTGTAGGAGAGGACAGCCTTGACAAACAACAGATAAATAAATAGATAAGCTGCTGTATTAGTGACACTCCTCATTGCTGTGGCTAAATACTCGACAAAAGACAACTTGATGCACAAAGGTTTTTTTTATTTCTGCTCACAGTTTGAGGGGATACAGTTCATAATGCAGGCATGAGAATGTTATGTCTGGTCATAAATGTGCTCATAGCCTGAAATTAAAGAGATTAATGCTGGCATTCAGTTGGTTTCCCCTCTTTTCCCTGTTTTATTCAGCCTAGGATTCCAGACCATGGGATGGTACCAGCTATTTTAGGGTAGGTCTTCTCTCCTTAGCTACACCTTTTAGAAGTGTCCAGAGATGCGTCTCCCAGGTGATTTAAAGTGCAGGGAAAGTGGCAATGCAGACTAACCTTCACAGGTGTGCTTCTCTAAGGCTCTGCAAAATCAAAGCTGGCAAAAGAGAGCATGAACCACAGCTTGCTGACCCCTGACTTAGAAGAGTTCTGGGCAGATGCTGAGTTCTTCATAAGAAATCACTATTATTATTATTATTATTATTATTATTATTAACTATGATGAGATTACAAAAGGGTGGTAGTTACATCCTCTCCTACGCCTACTCTCTGGTTCTGACACCAAGAACAGATGGCATACATAAAACCCCCATGCTCATAAACATTCCTACAGGCCCACCTCTAGCACTCTACTTGTGAAAACTACACCTTCCAAGAAGCAGCAGGCTGCCACAATTACCCTGCTAATTTGTGCCTTGGAATTGTGAGTTTTTGCCTCAAGCAACAGGAAAGAGTTAGAGAAAACTATAAAAGTTTGAGATTCTGTGGAGGGATTGTTTCCTAGAAAAGAATGTCTGTCCCATTTTAGACTATCTTCTGTTCTCTACTAGAGGGGCATAGAAGAACTGAAGCCCCATGTACAGTTTGATTGACAGAACGAGTGACTAAGTGACTACTCCAATTAGTCATAGAACAGGGACAATTCTTCCAAATTCCATCTATGGGTTATGTAACTTACTTGATGCTATTACTGTGACCTTTATCATTCGTTGCTGTATTCATGGGACATATCATGGGGACATGAAGATGGCTAGAATTCCTAAAGGCTCTTCAGGCTAATCTCTATCGTGGGCTCTTTGCATCCAGAGTAGAATTTCTGATCCCCCTGCCCTCTGTTTCTACTGTTTATGACCAAAATGGTGGACCCAATTTCTTATCCACCCCTGAGATTTTTATGACATTCACTTTATTACCCACACCAAGGATTAAAATAGTCCTTTCATCACAGACAATGGGTGCCCGTCAAACTTGTCATCTTGTGTAGAAATTCTGCTCACGAGGGCCTCAGTCTCTCTCATACTCTATATGAGTTCATTCCCATGGATAACTCATTCATTCAGCAACTTGTCTTTGTGTCCATCAAATGTTCATGAACAAGCATCATGTAGAATGAGTGATGGGGGAACATATAATATTCTCCTCCCATGAGTGTTTCTTAAGCTAAATGGGAAAGTGAACCTCATGATGTACTTTAAAGGACCTTCTTGAGGGGAAGTCTTGTTGCTGCAGCTGCTGGGACATTTCATCACACAGTCTTCAGCTGTCATTTTCTATAAGGACTGTCTTATAGCTGCAGATTGCAGCCTCAATCAAAGTGTGCCATTTTCACAGTACTCTACCCAAAGATTGATGGAGGTGTGGGTGTGATGTATACCTCAGTCTGGATTACTGTCTATTTCTCCTCCATCAGCTCCTTGATACTCCCAAAGCTGCTAGCCCTAGTGCTAATTGCCAAAAATTTGTCCTGATGAGCACCTACCTCCACCCTACTTCTGCGTTATAGGGGAACAGCACACGAGCCATTCCAGAATCATTTATTAACCTTGCCTGACTAGGTAGGAGGACATGAAGGCCAAGGACATGGACAAAAAAAATTCTTAGGAATGGTACTTCCATTGGGAACTGACAGATACATGTGAAAACTGAGGAGTGACAGAGCAGATTTGGGATCCAGTGGAAGAATGAGGAATTGGGAAGTAACAATGACATTATCTCTTGTCTGAGCTTTGGTCTTAGCCCCTAACTGATTTTTCTACATCAAGTCATTTTCAGTAATTTCAGAGAAATTTCAGAGAAAGAGTACTGTCTCTGTGAAGTCCTGTTGGAAAAACAGAAGCCACTCTTGAAATCCCCAACAGTAGGTTTTTCATAGAATTACTCTGACCTTTCCATGACTGTGGGAAGGCTGGGAGACTGACAGTCAGAAAAAAACATCACAAAGGAAGCCCCTACGTACAAGTGTCACAGGAAAACCAACTTGGTCTGTTTGGGTGACTGCCAGGAAAGCCAGAAAACACAAAGCAAAGATATATACCTTCTGACTCCTGACACAGACAAGTTCCCTTAGCTACATTCTGGTTCTTCTGCCTCCCAGAGCTCTTACTGGTGGAATCTGATTGTAACCCCCCAGTCTGAGGATCAGGGAAGAACAGTTTTAGGACTCGATGTCTTGTGGCTCATGAAAGATCTGAAGGGTTGGGTAGCAATTAGCAATATGTAGGGTCCAGGGGGAGGTCAGTCATGTGACTGAAAAGTGACTTGATGTAGAAAAATCAGTTAGGGGCTAAGGTCAAAGCTCAGGCAAGAGATAGTGTCACTGTTAGTTCCCAATTCCTCATCCTTCCATTGGATCCCAAATCTGCTCTCAGGCTGGACAGTGGAAGTGAGCATTATTGAGGAAGGAAAGGCCTACGGCCAAAAGGACACAGCCAGCATCATCCTGCCAGGTGGCCCCAAATCAACATGGCTACTTCTCCATTCCTGGCCTTTAGGTAAAGAAGCAGTGAGATAGAGCCAAGAATCCTATATATTTCTTGGAGAACTTCATAGATGCATATATATGGTGCTTAGATCAAAATCCATCCCCACCATCTCCCCTACAATTCTTCCCCCATGGTCCCCACATTTTCCCTTTATGGATCCATATAGTGTTATCTGTATATACCATCTACTGGAGCAGGGGTAACCTCTCTGAGACCATGTCCCCGTAGAAAATGAACTTTACTTTCCCCAACAGCCATGAATTGTGAACAGCTTCCCATCTAGGGGCAGAACTTCATGAGCCGCTCCCACACCCATGCTGGGACTTTTGCAGGCTTTATGTTGTACAGTTAGTTATATTTTCTTCCTCTTCCTCCTTCACTGCTGCTGCTGTTTCTACGGTTAGGTTTTTTAATTCAAATTTCCTTTTTCATATAACTCAGCCTGGCCTAGGCCGTGCTATGGGCTTGAGAGCATCTAGCCTCAGTTTTCCATTGCTGGGATCAGAGGCAAGTTCTACTTTGTGTTCGTAAGACAAGAGCTTTATAACTACACTACTTCCCCAGACCTGAGACCCAGTGTTAAGTCAGAAGCCCCAACTTGGAGGACTCCTCACACCAACCCAAGCAGGAAACTGGCATTCCAAGGGCTGTCATAACAAATTCACAAAGCCTGGATTTAAGATAACAGACATTCATCTTCTCACTGTTTTGAAGGTCAACATCTGAACTCAAGGTATGTCTGCAGGGCTGTAGTCCCTCCAGCGGCTCCATAAAAAAAAAAAAAAAAAAAAAAAAAAAACCTGCCTGGTCTTTGCCAGCTTCTGGTGGGTACTAATGCTCTGAGCAGTTACACCTTTCACTCTCTGCCCCTGTATTCTTTTTGTCTTCTTTCTGCCACTCTGTTTTAAACCCTCCTCTGCCTTTCACTTACAAAGAATGTAGAGCCCTCTCTAAATTCAAGTTAATCTCATTTTGAGATCTTTAACTTACTTATATTTGCAAAGACCATTTACCAAGTTAGGTCACAGGGACAAGTTCCAGAGGTTACAGTTTGCATATATCTCAGAAAAAGGGGTCACTATTCAACTACTGTACTGGCACGCAACATCCTTATAAGCAAAAGAAGAGAGTAGAGGCAGAACCTGACCCATCTGTATGTTGAGATGATTCTGAACTATAGAGCAAGTTGAAGACCCTGGCCAGCTGTAAATGCAGGGAAGCCTGAATTAAACACCTATGTATCAAGTCTCCTGGGTCTGTTCTGGATTTGGATCCTGACTTAGTTCATTTAAAGATAAAAATACAGTCAGTCCTACTCATACACACAGGAAGGCAATGGAGAGCCTCAAAAGTAGATGCCAGAGCCAAAGCCTATCTAAGTCTACGAAACAACATCTGTTGCCAGCAGACCTCCATCAGTCAAATATACAGTCTACAGGGCAGGGATGTCCAGACCCCCCCCCCCATGGCCTTTCAGTATTTTAATCGAAATTTCAGTCTTAGATATAGTAGAAGTAATTCACCCACCACTGAAGCACTGGCCTCTTCTCCAAAGGGATTGTAGCCCCATCAGGAAGACTTCCACGACAATGGGTCTCCATTGCTGCTTTCTGCTTTGGCAAGTGTCCCAGCCAACCCGTCACAATTTGCCTGAATTTATGTTTGAATCACAGCTTCAACACTCGCTGACTGTATAACTTAGCATGAGTCTGTTTGCACTTCACTTTTTTCCCTCTCTTAATTCTTTGTACATTTTAATAAATTAAAACTGTCAGAAAATAGGAAAACTACAAAGAATAAAATCATAAACACCCACAGTTCTACCAACTAGGATTAAACCACTGTGAACATCTTGACATATTTGCTTTGACTTTTTATTTTTAAAGAAAGATCACTTTATTGTTATTGTGAAAAATGATACATATTCATTTTGAAGAACTCAAAAAAATGCAAAGAAGTAAAAAATTCAAGTTACAAAAAAAAATTCTCAGTCTCACCATCCAGAAATAGCTATCATTAACATATGGCAAACATCTTAAATATCTTCTGATATATACAGAGATGCAAAGATGGATAGATGCATGGGGGATGGTAAAAGAATAAAAATAAATAAATAACAAATGTGGGATAAAGACTCTATTTGTTCGGACACAAGAAAAGGGAAACAGAAATAGGACTGAAGGAAATATAGACCTGTGGATGTGTCTTCAGCAAAAGATTTACTCACGGTTGAGAACACAGTGTGAACAGACACTGAGAACTAGAAGGAACGATGTATTCTTAACTATTTGTTTTAGTTTTAGACACTGTTCTTGACTCCAGGATGTGAAGGGTGGTCACATTATTTTCCTTCTTCCTCTAAGTTTCCTCCAAATCGATGAGTGTTGGGTACCAATGGCTACTATTGTTCTCGTGATTGGGTGGATAACCTTCATCCCTGATCTATAACTGCACTGCACAATTTAATCACTCTTAGTTCTATATTTATATTCTCTGCATCCATGAATCTTTATTTTTACTCACTCTTAACTAGTTGGACTTGTGAATAATTAATTTTGTCAGGATGCCCTGCATTTTATAGTACTCAAATACATTTACCCGTGAAGACAATTACCTGTCTTCTATTCTGTGATACTCTTGAACTGTGTTTTCCTTCTTTCAAATCTTTTAGACAACATCTATCTTCTAAGACCAAATGGTGCCTTAGAGATTTCTGAAGCCAGCTGACACCCCCCTCCCCCACACATACACACACCTCTCTCTTTATCCAGAATGTTCTGTGTCTAGAAAAAAGCCAACTCTGTCCCAGGGTGTAACAACTTAAGCAGGCTGTGCCTCTCTGCCTAGCCAGCATTCGGGACCAATGTTTTCTAGTGTGTATTTTCTTATTATTCTTCTAAAAATTATAACATAAAATTTATCATCTTAATCATGGTCAAGTGAAGGACTCTGTACCACTGTTCTTACTATCCTGTGTAGGCTTTAAGGATAGTCTATTTCCAAAATATCTTCAACCCCTCAAAAGAGAAATTCTGTCACTAAGCATCAAGTTTACATTCTTCCTTCCCAAGTCTGGCCACTAATAATCTATATTTTGTTTCTTATTATCTTCATATTCTCTATATTTCTTGTGTGTGTGTGTGTGTGTGTGTGTGTGTGTGTGTGTGTATGTGTGTGTGTGTGTATGGTGTACACGTGTGAGTATACAGTTGTGCACATCCAAGTGTGAGTATGCAGAAGCCAGATCAGGATGTTGGATGTCTTCCTTTATCACTCTGCATCGTATTGCCTTGAGATGGGCTCTCTCACTGACTGGAAGCTCACGATTTTGTCTAAGCTGACTGACCAATGAGCTCTAAGCATTCACTTGTCACCACCCAAACAGTGTAACCGATGCCTGACTGTAGTCTCCATTTTTCTTCTAAGTAAAATCATATTGTTGGGAAGATGGAAAGAGGCTGGTCCTCTAATCTATTGCCAATGAGTGAATATAATAGTGTGACTGCTGGCAACAGCCTTTCTTCAGTTTGGAATGTTGCAGGATATTTGATCCCATTGTGAACTCCAAGATTGTGAACTGGGAAAACCTTGTTGTGGTGTGGCTCAGCCCTAGCACACACCTTTTATCCAAGAGCTTTGTGTTTACTATAAACAAGTAGTTGTAGTGTGGCTGTTTTAGTTAGAGTTTCTATTCCTGCACAAAACATCATGACCAAGAAGCAAGTTGGAGAGGAAAGGGTTTATTCCATTTATACTTCAACATTGCTGTTCATCACCTAAGGAAATCAGAACTAGAATTCACACAGGGAAGGAACCTGAAGGCAGGGACTGATGCAGAAGCCGTGAAGGGATGCTGCTTATTAGATTGCTTCCCCTGGCTTGCTCACCTTGCTTTCTTATAGAACCCAGGACTACCAGCCCAGCGATGGCACCACCCACCCTTGATCACTAATTGAGAAAATTCCTTACAACTAGGTCTCATGGAATCATTTCCTCAAAGGAGACTCCTTTCCCTGTGATAACTCCAGCTTGTTTCAAGCTGACACACAAAACCAGCCAGTCCAGTGGCTCAGCCTTAGCACACACCTTTAACTGTTTCTGTAAACAAGAGCTAAATAAAGTCAATGATGGGTCAAAAGGTGGAGCAAGCAACCAGCTGACAGTGAGTGAACATAAGAAAACCCAGGAGAGAGAGAGGAGGGACTTTGAGTTGAAAGGTATTTACATCAGTAGAGTAGGAAGGTCAGCCGGGTGCTTCCTCTCCCTCTGTGAGCTGCAGGTTTTCACCACAGCTTCTGGCTCCCGAAGTCTTCATTTGGTAAATTGAACACTTGGGATTTTGTTTTAAAACAACACTGGGAAACTTGGTTACTCCAGGAATTTCTTTTCCAATTACAGGCTGAGTAGTGAGTTCCACTTTTCTGAATCCCAGTTCTGCTCTCCATACTTGCTACATTATTACCCTAGTTAAGGCACTTAGCTGTGCCTAACTCCTTAATCAGCAAGTCAGAAATATTATTTATATTGGCCTTGAACTGCTGTGAAAACTTAAGTACAGGAGAACCTCTAAAATATGTCTGCTGCATAGACAACTCAAAAAAAAACCAGTTTGTTTTATGATTACATTGACTTAATCTATATTTTGCTATAATGTATTTGAATGGATACAATGTTAGCTGTGTGTATATATACAGAGAGTATTCTTGGTATCAGCATAATGTAGTTGTCACATATGTTCATGCATGGACTAAGCCTTCTTTCTTCCTCATCCATTTTATTTACCCTTCAGTCACCCCATCTCTTCTCCCTTGGCATTCTTAAACCTGTCAAGACTCTCCACTCTGCTGTTCCCCCAGACATGTGTCTTTCCTGTTCTCTCTTAATTTTTAGTTTTTACTGCCATGAATTTACTTGTGGTCTCTTTAATCTTGCTGATGCACAATCTGTTTCCTCTTTGTCCCTATTAATCTCATTCTGTCCATTTGAAGCTTCATCCTTGGACTTTATCAACCTGTTTATTCAGCGCTGTTTAATAGAGTAAAGTGGCTGTGAATCTTTTACTTCCCAGCCTTAATGTATTATGTCTTTCTAGGTTAAAATCCCCGCTCTGGCAGAGCTATCCCTGCTCCCCTGCTTCCGTGTTTCTCTCTCTCTTTCCTGGTCTCGCTGTGCTGTTTCGGTTTGTGGTATGCTTTTAGGTTGCCACGGCCTTTCTCCCCTCCTGACTACACGGCTCTGCTTGTGTGGTTCCAGCCAAACTTTTGATTTTATTTTTATGGTATATAGCACAGGGAGTGACTGACTCTCCTCCTACTAGATTGGAGAACAGTTTGGTTTTTGTTCTCAAAGCTGTTTGAAAGTGTGTGTGTGTGTGTGTGTGTGTGTGTGTGTGTGTGTGTGTGTAGATAGATAGATAGATAGATAGATAGATAGATAGATAGATAGATCAGTATTGTGTGTGTGTGTGTGTTTAAACATATATTATGCTGCCTGATTCCTGAGACCTGATGGAATTATAAGAAAGGAAAGTCCATTCAGGTGATATTTAATTGTTGGAATACAAGGTATCAATTGCTTCTTCCTAGAGTCTGTGCAATATTCAGTATTCAGATTTACTGTACCCACTTGTACATATTTATTCTTCCTATAAGGAGGTAGTCCCTACTTTTTACCCAGTCGAGTAGACATCCTTGAACATTTGACTGAATTAGAGAAAGTTAACTGTCTATATAGCCTAACTTCATTTTTTATAGTTATACTTCCCACAACAATGCTATGCCATTTTTTTATTGTTGTTGTTTTGTAGTTTTCAATCAGATGAGGTAAAAGATAAGTACTTGGTGAATTTGGTTTCCTCTAAGTCAGTGGCTCTCACCCTTCCTAATGCTGCGACCCTTTAATACATATAGTCCCTCATGCAGTGATGACTCTCAACCATAAAATTACTTTGTTGTTCCTTCATTACTGTAAGTTCACTACTATTACATAATGTAATCATAATATAAATACCTGTGTTTTCTTATGGTCTTAGGTGACCCCTGAAGAGGCTTTGTTTGACCTCCAAAGGGGTCATGACCCATAGGTTGAAAACCACTGCAGTAGGAAGAAATCTTAGGATTCAGGAGTGAGGAGTTAGAAACCTTCAGTCATCTCTCCACCTTACTACATTATTCTTAGTTTCTTTCCTTACTAGTGTTTACATTTCACATTTATTTATTTCCTTTGTTTAGATATTAGGGTAAATTTTATTTACTTATGTTTTCTTATATGGGAGTTCTTCATGGTATGCTTTGAGAAGTCTGTGGTGAGGATTCTATTAGAGAGCTCAACTTGAATTTCTGAAATGTGTTTTCACATATAATTTGGGGTAAATACAGTACTAAACTCAAAGTTTTTCTGCAACAGTAAAACTACTTCACACTTAATCTATGTAAATTGCTTTGCAAGTTTTCAAATTTTAGATGAAGAATAAGTTTGCAATAATTTTGAATGATCTGTTACTCTATAATAATAAATATCATTTTCTGATTCACAGGATTATGCAACATTAGCACTTCATAAAATCCTAGGAACCATGTTATCCATTACTGTTACAGAAACAGAAGGAGGCCAAGGCTGTGCTTCCCCACGAAGTGAGGACTACAGGAACTCTGTACTTAGAATCTCCCGCAAGGTTCACTGCTCACAAGAAGTCATCTTGGGGATGAACCTTGTGTGTTAAGAAGTACCCTCATGCCTTTCATGGGAAGTTGGTACTCCCCATCAAAGGCCTTTGTCCTCATAAAAAGAGATGGGATTAAGGATGCAAATGTTTGGGTAGATCTGGGAGTGAGGGTTCATTATTTTTCCTATTTAAGTGGAGAAAGGAGAGACAACCAAGGGATGTAAGGAACAGGAAGCTTGATCAACTGCTGACTCCGAAAAGGGAAGGGCTTTCAAAACCAGTGTAGGGCGGGAAGTGGATTACATGTTAACAGCTCTTGTGGCTCTTGTAAGGAACCAGAATTAGGTTCCAGCACCCATGTCAGGTGGCCCCAAGCCACCAGCAATTCCTGCTCCAAGGGACTCAGCACCTTCTGGCCTCTGCAGGCACATAGCATATGCTGCAGGTGTGCGCATATACACAACTGCAAATAAGATAAATAGATAATATTGATTTAAAAAAAATACAGTGATTAAATTAACATTCATTTCCTTGCTTTGAAACACATACTTTCTCCATCTCACCCAGGACAATAGCAATAGATTCTGTACCACTGGGCTTTATTCTGGTTAGTTCCTGTCAAGCTGATACAAATCTACACATGCCTGAGAAGAGAGAATATCAACTGAGAACTTTCTTTCACAAGTCTGGACTGCAGACATATCTGTGGGGATGTCTTCCTCATTGCTTATTTTATTGATACATGAGAGAACCTTGTGGACACAGCCATTCCTGGGCAGGTGGGTCTGGGGTGTTCAAGAAAGGCAGCTGAGCAAGCTGGGAAAGAAGTCAACGAGTGGCCTTCCTCCATGCCGGCCACTGCAGTGTCTGCCTCCAGATCCTGCTTGAGCTTCTGTCCTGGCTTCTCTAAATGATAAACTCTAATCTGTAGGGAAAAAAATGACCCCTTTCTCCCTGAGTGTTTTGGTCATGGTATTTACCACATCAACAGAAAAGCAATTATAATAGAGATCAGTAATGAACAATAAATAGATGAGCATGACCACAGTACCCAAGAACTCTAGGATGTGATAAAGAATCTAAGCCTATGAATGCATGGAGTAGGAGCTGAGTTTGAAAACTAACAATGTAGAAATATATCCAGGAAACTCTTAACAGGAAAAAATATGACTCTAAGGAGGAAAATGGACAACAAGATACAAGAAACAAAGAAGCCCAAACAGGCAGGGCCACAAAAGACCTCTCTCCCTGACACACTGTAGTCAAGATGTCAAAACTACAAAGACAATAAACACTGTTAAAAAAAAAATGCTTTTACTCACTTACAAAAGGAAGCACATCAGAATAACATGAGACCTTACAACAGAAGCCTGAAAGTCAAGAAAGCATGGAATGATGTACTTGAAGCCTTGGAGGTATGTAACCTTTCAACCAAGACTATCCAGACTTTTACATCTGCGGAGAAAATAAAGACATTCCAAGACAAATAGAAAGTACAGAAATGTATAGCAAGATAGAAGATATTTAAAGATACCCTAAACATGGGAAAGCAAGAAACCCTCTGTCATAAGAATATAATAAAGTACACTTTTGTGGAAAGATTTTATAATCTTAACGAGCCCATATAAAAAACACATAATCTAGGTATTTTATTTATAAGCCATAAGCCTTGATTGGGGAGACGTAGGGCTGTACTAACTTCTTTCCCAGCTATAAAGTCCTTTGTTACTTGCTGTTTCTCCTGACCATGTGATTCTGGTCCATCTCAGCTTCCTGCTACTCAGTTTTCCTCTCCCTCTTTCTACCTGCACCCCTCTCATTTGAACCTCTAGTTTCAACTTCTCCCTCCACTGCCCAATCACAGGTTCTAGCTTCTCCCTCCACTGCCCAATCACAGGTTCTAGCCTTTTACTGACCAGTTTAATTGGGCAGAAAGTTCACATCCTATCAGAGTCAGGGGCAACAGAGACAACATTTTAAGTAACCAGTATTATATAGCATTAGAATATATATAGCAGTATATAGCATTAGAATACAAGCAACATCAGACCAACCCACTACAACATTTCATGATAATGGATGAATAAATGAAAAATAGGATAAAGTCATCATGCCCAGAATAGTAAACTATAAAAAATTATAACATGAATAGAGAAGTAAGAGAACAAATCTTATCTAACCTGCTAGAAATGCAGCCAACAAAAAAGCAAGACTGACCAAAACTCTGTCAATAACAACCCCTAAACATAGATGGTCTTAACTCTACAAGTAAAAGATGGAGACCAACTGATTGAATTAATCAACAAGACCCAAATACCTGTTGTCTCCAAGGAACAGCCATCACTGACAAAGACCATACAGAATGAGGGTGGAAAGACAGAAGTCCATGTACTAAACACATGAAAGCCCAAACTAACCTTATGTAGTTGTTCTGATATCTGAAGGAGGCATCAAACCAAAATTATTCAAAAGGTAACTACATTCAAAAGGACACTACACAATGAGAATGATGTCAGTAATGTATATAATGATTGCAAATAAATATGTGCCAAATATTGGGGATCCCAATTCTATAAACCAAACACTAATGGTTATGTAGAGACAAATAGGGGTTCTGATACAATAATGTGGAGTGGCTTCAGTATCATACTTTGATCAATAAGTGGGTCAACTAGTATAAATAAATAAATAAATAAATAAAACCAACAAAGAAATTTCAAAGTTTAATAGCAGCATAGTTCAAAAGGACTTACCAGACATCTACAAAACATTCAATCCAGCAACTAAAGAATGTACATTCTTCTCAGCACCCCATGGAACTTTCTCTAAAATGTATCACATTCTAAGGAATAAAGCAACTCTGAATAAGAACAAAGGAATCAAAGTAATTTCTTATATCTTATCCAATCACAGGGGAATGAAACCACAAATCAATAGCAAGAGAAACCATGAAAGAGTGAGCTGATGAGCAGTATACTCCTGACTGTACACCACTGAGGAAATTAAAGAAGAGATTTAAAAATTCCAAAATGAAGGGAAAATGGAAATACCACTGAGCAGAGCATCTGAGGAACCGGCAAAGGGGGCTGCAAGAGGGATGCTAATAGTTATATGGGCCCATATGAAAGCAATCATGGAAAGTTCAAATAAATAACTTAATTATGGACCTCAAGGTCTTGGCAAAACAAAAACAAGAGGAAGCTCAAAGCAGTGGGGAGAAAGAAGTAATGATCAGAGCAGAAATTAATGAAGTGCAGACTGAAAGAAAAACAGAGTCAATGAAGCAAAGGCTTTGGCTCTTTGAGAAATTAAGTAAGATTGACACACCATTAGCCAAACTAAGCAAAAGAAACAGGGGATACTCAAACAGATAAAAATAAGGATTTTAAGGGAGATGTTGCAAAAATATGCTGATGAAATCCAGTATCATTATGGAATCCTTGAAAAATTTATAGTTGTAGAAACTGGGAAATCCAAAAGAAATTAATAAATTCCTTGGCACATAAAACCTAACAAACTTAATTCAATAGGAAATATATATATATATATGAAGTAGATCCATAATAAGAAATGGGATTAAAGTAGTAATACCTTGTGACAAAGAAAGTTCCACGATTGACTGCCAAACTTTCCTCAAGCTTTTAAAGAAGCTAGCACCAGTGCTTCTCAAATTTCTTGATTCCATAAATTAGAAAGAGATAAAACACTAACAGAGGCATTCTATGACGCCAGCATTACTCTGATAACAAAACCCAGCAAGGGCACAACAACAACAATGACAACAACAACAACAACAACAACAAAGAAACCTATGGGCCTATTTTCATGATGAATATAGAAACAACACTCTCAGTAAAATACTTAGAAACCATACCATGTTTGCCCTTCTGGGTCTGAGTTGCCTCACTCAGGAAGAGTTTTTCTAGTTCCATCCATTTTCCTGCAAATTTCATGATGTCATTCTTTTCCTAACAGCTGAGTAATAGTCTCTGGGGACCTCCTGCCACATCCAGGCTTACCCAGTCCAGCCTTGATATGAGGGACTATAGCTAGTGCACTGCATCTTGTTATGCTGAGTTCAGTTGATATCACTGGGAGGCCTGCTCTTTTCTGAAGGGTAAGCAGAGAAGCGGTGGATCTGGGGGGAGGAGGTAGGGGGTGCTGAGAGGAGGGAAGGAAGGAGAGGCTGCAATTAGGATGTATTATATAAAAATATAAAATAAAATATTTTTTATATCTAAGGAAACTAATTCATGGACATATCATGATCATACACCAAGATCAAATTGGTTTCATTACAGGGATATAAAGATTGTTCCATAAATGCAACAAATAGGTGAGACACAGCATATGACCTCTGATGGAAAATTAATACCTAGACTCCATAAAGAACTGTGGAAAATATTAAGCACCAAGACAAATATACACACAAAACTACCCATGTAACATCCAATCAATAAACTGGCAAATCAACTAAATAGACAGTTCTCAAAAGACTGAAGACAATAAGCCACTAAACAGATGAAGGTTTGTTTAACACACCTTCCCATCAGAGAAAATGCAAATTCAAACTTCACTGAAATTCCAATATACCCCAGTCAGAATAGTTTTCGTCATCAATACAACAAACAAAAAGCTGGGGATCATATAAAGAAATCAGAGTCTCACCCAGTGGGGTGGGTGGATACACTAGTTTAATCACTGTGACCCAAGGTCCAGATTGTCTGTTGAAATCTGTAAACAGGACTACCATGTGATATAGCTATCTATCAATATAGTCCACTCTTTGTTATAAAACTTAAGGCATCTAAGTAGGCATGCTACACAGATACTTGTACATCCGTATATATTACTACAATATTTACAATGGCTGATATATAGAACCAGTGTCGATGTCTGTCAAGAGATGAGTTAAAGATAATAGAATTTCAAGACTATGACAGTATCTCAGAATCATGCTTAGCAGGAAAAAGGATTGGTGTTTGGATCCACATCAGAGTATCACCAGAGAAATCTGGTCATACAGGTTAGCTCTGGGTTTGATGATGAAGCCCTGCCTCAAAAGACTAAGATAGTAGAAGAGGCACGGAGATGGTACCCTAGACAAAGGCACTTGTTGCTAAGCCTGGGCTTGGTCTGTCAAACTCACATGATGAAAGGGAAGAATCAGCTCCTACAAGGTGCCCTCTGACCTTTACATGGAGTGCGTTCGCAGTGGGGGTGGTGGATATGAAAGTAGAAGACTAGCGATTGTGAGAGGGAGGACGGGGACAAAGGGAAGCGGGGAAACACCATGGGTAATGGAGGGAGGATAAGGTAGAATATTGCAAGTTTTCTCACATATAAAATATACCTGTCAATCGATCAATATACCAGCAAAAACAAATGAGGAGCCAGCTGGGAGAAAGGAGAATAAAATGTGTAAGTGTGAGGGACTGGCATGTGCAGGGACGGGGAGACGAAGAAGCAAGCATTCATCCACCTAAACAGATAGACATCAACGTGCTATAATGAAAGGTGAGAGTCATAACCGGCCTCCCAGCACTTGGGATATAGATACAGAAGGACCAGGAGTTCAATTTCATCCTTGACAGCATAGCAGCTCTGAGGCCAGTGTCTTAGTTAGGGTTTTACTGCTGTGATACAGACTCCATGACCAAGGCAACTCTTATAAGGGCAACATTTAATTGGGGCTGGCTTACAGCCACTCCCTGGGCCAAGGATACACAAACCGTAACAGCCAGCCTAAGCCACAAGAGAACTTAGTTCAAAATTGGGGCAGGGGGGCTATAAAACCCATTCTTCTTGGTAGGTTAAAAAAAAATCATAAAATTTTATATACCCCTCAAATAATCAAATCTAACTCAGATATTTGGAGCCATATAATCTTAAAAAGTTTTACTTCCCATGTAAACTTTCTTAGTCAGTTACTTGATAATTTTTTTATTGAAATATCTATTTATTGGGCTTCTAGTACTTTAGTACTAACGCGTTTTACAAAGAAACAGGGATGCATCATGTCTAAATCCCACTACTTGGGGACATTGAGGCAGGAAGATTATTAGCTCAAGGCCAGCCTGAGATGTAGAAACAGAACTAATACTAGGGTTTTTCCAAGCCTCTAAACAAGTGTCTGAAAGTAGAAATCCTCCTGGGCTTAAGGGTGACAGGAAACACATACAAACAAAAGCAAAGCAAAAAACACTTTCCTTGTCGGTCTCAGGTCACTAAAGCTAACATGTAAAAAAAGATGTGTCAAATGGCAACCACGAAGAGTGTCTTGTAATGATTCAATTGGTAAGACAGACAGAGTTCCGGGATAATAAGAAAAGGCGAGAGGCAACTCTAATTCCATGGGATAAAGATGTGAGTGGAATGGGTATCAAAGATGATTAGCAATAATTCAGAGAGTATTATAGAAGGAAATCATAGGCTTTGGACAAAAGAGCAGCTATTGAACCGGAAGTGAGGAGCAGGCTCCCTTGAGAAATACAGAAAGTGCATCTAAACCCAGAAGAGGGCAAGTCAGGGTCCTAGCACACTGCAGGGTATCTACACAGGAATAATGATATAAGAGGGACTTACGAATACTCAACTTTCAAAACCATGAGACTAGTCAGTCATGAATGACAAGAAGAATTATAAGGAAACATCTGGAAATCGCAAACACTGACCACAAGCGTTAAGCGAGCAATGGAAAGGAAGGAGGCAAGCAGAGGAGGCCACCAGTGACTTCCGCGCAGTCTCAGAACACACCGGTTCCTAGACCAGGTTAAAAATACCATGTGAATGTGAAAGAAAAGATGGCCAGGCTGAACCGGAGACTGTGAAACCTCAATATAGTGGGAGGCAGAGAGTGACTGAAAAGAACACTTCTTTTCTCTTCCCAGAAAGTCATAGACGCCTTAAATCAACAAGTCAAGAAATACACTTTAAGCAAATTATTTACACATGCAGAGACAACCCTCAAAACAAACAAAAATAGAAACGGATGGCCTATGAGAGTGGGATCGAAGCAGAGAAGCTGAGCAGCGGATGGTGGCCTTCCAACACACACCTTTGCACGCCATTTCAGAGCTACACTCGTTTCCTTTTCTTTTTTTCTTTCTTTTTCCCCCTTTGACAAGCTTGGTAATTTTATATGAAATAAAATATGAAACCATTGAACAAACTGACTTACGGTTATGTATACAAACAATGATCCCTGAATTAAAGTAAATTTATCACAGTATGAAAAAGAAGTATATGGGTAGTCTTACTTATTCTAGGAATGTGAAGACTGTTTGCAAAGTTAATATGAATTTCTATGTTGGACAATTTTAGCAGGAACACAGTAAGAGAAACAATGTCCAACCGATTGCTGCAAAAGGGGCTTTGGGAAAAAAGAAGTATTTCCATATTCTAAGCTTTAAGGAAACTCAGCATTCAAGAACGAGAAAACAACAATCTTGGAATACCACCGTGTCCATATGAAACCAAAGGACAATATCAAACACAGGAGTCAGACATGGAAGTTATTTATTTCCATTAAATTCTTGAACACAACAAGGTTATGCCAATAGCATTCACATAGATTTACAATTCTAAGCAATGGAATTAAAAAAGGGGAGGGAGGCAAGAAAGAGATGAGGAAGAAACATAATTAAAAAATGCAGGAGATAAAATTACATTTTGTGTTTGGCCCATCAGGTTGTGAAGACTGAGAAACCCCAGTCCTAACACCCAAAGACCTCAAGAGCTGTGGGCAGAGTCCAGGAAGATAAGAGCTTTAAGAATAAACGGGCAAACACAAGAGCTTTCTCGGGTAGCAGCAGTAGCCACTTGCAGATCCTAACAGGAAATAAATTAAATCACAGTAGCGGCAAATACATAGCAACCAGCTTTAAAGGAGACAGGGGAGGACCAGACAAGAGACCCGGAAAACTACTAAGGGGCATAAAAGGAACTTTAGGAAAGTAAAGATAAGTGTCCCTACAATGACCCTGAATCTGAAGACTCCACTCAAGCAGATGGAAGTTCCCACACACCTAACAATCATCTGTACAGTGCTTGCCACGTGACCAAAGAATTTTCTGGAACTTTTCAGGTAATTCTAAAGGTCACCTGAAAGGAGAAGCTGAGGACGATGCTTCTGTCCCAGTGAAGCATAAGGAGAAAGGATCCTTCTTTTAAGCATCAAATGCCCTGTAAAGTTATAGTTATTCAAAGAATCCTATGCTAAGAACAGAGAAAGTAATGATGCCAAGAACAGTCAAGGAGGGACAGGGCTTGATAAGGAGAAACCCACTTTAAGATACCAGAGGAACACTGGGCTAGAATGATCCTTGTATAATCATCTGAAAAACAGTGAATTGAGGACCAAATATTAATTAGTTTATCAGCATACAACTACAAAGAATAAAGAACTGAAAATAAAGAAGGATTTTAAAAGTCATTTAATGTAGAAAAAAATCTATGAGGGTATTTACCCTTTAATGGATACAGAAATAAATTTTAAAACCAAGAAGCAAAGGAAAATACAAAGTACTTTTATTATGGACAACATAAAAGTTAAAATTATTCATCAGAGACATCAAAAAATCCGAAGCAAATAAAAACTAGGAAAATAGACTTTACAATAATTAGCAAGTATAGTATGATTTCCTTCTAGAAAGAACTTATAAGCATGATGGAACTTATAAACATGATGGAAGTTATAAAGTACTGAGGAATAGAAACTTTAGAGGACATTCCTAAAGTACACTGGTATGAGAACTGGAGAGATGGCTCAGTGCATAAAACACTGCTCACACATGTGTGAGGAACAGAATCCAGAGTCTCAGAACTAATAAAGCTGAACCACTATAGTAGCCCATCCCTTTCTTTCAGTGTCACAATAGGAGGCAGTGGCAAGAAAAACAGTGAAAGCTCGCAGGCCAGCTAACCTGGCCCACACAGTGTGAATATCTGTCACAAACAAGCAGCAAGATGAATACCAATACTTGTGAAGTTGTCCTCTGACCTCCACACATCTACTGTGACATGTACCCTGACCACCCTAACACACACACACATACACACGGGCATGCACGTGCACACAAATGCATACATATACAAACAGGTATGCACACATGCATGTGCATACATGCATCACAAGCACATGCATATGGACACATGCACACATTCATGTGCACATGTCTACATATTCATGCACACATGAATAGACACACATGCATGTATGCATGCATGCACACATATACAAATACACTGTGTTTTTGTTCATCTGCATGAGTAAAAAAGAAAATTCAAGTCAGTATGTGGTATCATTTCCTCTTATCAAATTAGTAGATAATTCCAAATGTTGGCAAACATCCCATGAATAGTCTCTGGATGTTTGGATTACATACTGACAAACGTATTTATTGAGAGGTAATTTGACATCTATCATATTCCTTATCACAGTATGAGTCAGATTCTGTCAAAATACTCACTTTGCAAAATGGACAATCCCAACTTAGAAAGCGAGCTAAAAACACTAACAAAGATTTGCATGAAACTTCTCAAAACAAAATTATTTATAATGCTATAAGACAGGAATTAGTTTGGATTCCCTGGGGTAAAGATGTGATTCAATAATTTATAGTGTAGCAACGTAGTGTAATATAAAGATGAAAATGTTCAGTCACTAAAAATACTACATGATGGGAAACATGAATAGAATCCAAAGTAGAGAAAAAAAACAAAACCCTAACCGCTAGAGTTTTCTCAGTTTTACGGGTATATATGCATATATCTATATCTATATCTATATCTATATCTATATATTACACAAAGGTAAGTAAGGTACGCAAATGTAAAAGATGATGCATAGGAACAGTTATATCAAGGTTGATGGAAGAAAGGTTGAGGAGAGATCAGCTTCCAATTAACTATAATAGATTAATCACACACATTAAGCTCCATTTTCTCCTCAGTTCTCACTAAAAGAACAGTGTAGGAGTTGCAAAAACATAAGCTTACATGTGCATGGGAGGCAGAAAGCAATCAACTAAAACAAAGAAACAAAGAGATACCATCATTTTGGGGTGAAGAAAAACAGTAGCTGGTCAGGCAGGGTGGAGAGCGCTGACACTGAGGAGCAGAAGGAAGCCAACTCAACAGAACTCTAGAAAGAACTAGAAATTGGGGACATCAGATTCCGATGCCTGGTGTGGGTGGGGATGGACACAGGACCCAAAAGAGAACTATGTGAAAGCCCTGTTAAAATGTTAAGACTCCACCCCAGCCAATTCCCCTGCCAAGCATCCAGAACACCATCCTTTCTCTCTTCCTCTCTTCTTCCTCTCTTCCTAGGTGAGAGTGAGGACTTAACCACAGAAGCAGATCTAACAGAGGGGATCTTGTATGGTTGACTTTGTGACTTGCTGTGGGCAGTGCCATACAAAGCCAGGGGTGGTGACCCACTGGAAACAGCACACTGTGTCAAAAGTAACTCCTGCTCTGACAGCCCCTGGGCCAGCCTCCTAATATATCTCCCTGTGCCCTTAGTAGGACAGCGGGTGTATCTCTTTGGAAACTGAGGTCAAGCAGGAGAATAGATCTCAAGTATAAATACCATGATGGCCTCAGTGAGGTCTTTATCACCTCTGTGCAGTCCACCCCCTCAGGAAATAAGCTTCTCCCTCAGCCCACACCGTCCACATGCTAAGCCCCCTCTTTAAGTAAGAATAGGCATCCAGAGACACCAAGGACTCAACATCTCTTTAACATGAAAGGAAGAGGCGGGGATAAGCACAGGGATGCTAAAGATGCATAAGAAAGAGGCATCTAGAGACTCAAGAGAACTCACCCATGTCAAAAATGTAAGAGCAAAATAAAAACACAATAGATGTCTTAGAAGATAAATTCGATTGAACTGATCAGAACATGGAAATGAATAGGATGGGAAGAAAGGAAGAAGGGAGAGAAGAAAGGGAGGGAGGCACAAAGGAATGCAGAGATAGGAGGAGGGAGGGATAGAGAGAAGGAGGGAGAGAGGGAGGGGTGGAAAAAAGGAGGGAGGGGGGATGGAGTGAATTTGAGAAATGCATAAAAACAAGAACAATAAGGCATAATAGGTGATAGAGAGTGGAAAAATGTTTCTCCTTGCCTTAGTTGTGGTTTCATTTGCTGTGAAGAGACAACATGACCATGGCAACTCTTAGAAAGGCAAACATTTAACAGAGGCTGGCTTACAGTTTCTGAGGTTTAGTCCATTATCATGATGGTAGTAAGCATGAAGACTGGCAGACACGGCAGATGGGCTGGAAAAGGAGCTGAGAGTTCTACATCTTGATCCACAGGTAGCAGAAGCAACTGTGTTCCACCTTGGGAATAGCTTGAACATAGGAGACTTCAAAGCCTGACCCACAGTGATACACATCCTTCCACAAAGCCACGCCTACTCCAACAAGGCATTCAAACACATGAGTCTATGGGGCCACTGCCATTCAAACCACCATACCCCATCTTCTTAATCAGGAACACTGTGGATATAAAGTGTCTTCTAACAGGTTAGTGTATTAAAGGTTAGCTTGCCAGTTGATGAGATTTGGGGGAGGGACTGGATCACAAGGGCTCTGAACTATTTA
The DNA here is from genome assembly GCF_900095145.1 of Mus pahari. Taxonomy (NCBI): domain Eukaryota; kingdom Metazoa; phylum Chordata; class Mammalia; order Rodentia; family Muridae; genus Mus; species Mus pahari. The sequence goes on from NC_034592.1 coordinate 144,637,308, forward strand.
GCAGATTAGAATATTGATGAACTCATAACAGTCTTTCAGAGGTGAGGCCCAGGTGGAAGAAGTTTGTCCCTGGGGGTGTGTCCCCAGCCCCTTCTCTCTGTGACCTGTCTGCCTGAGATGAGCACTGTGACCCTTTCCCTATGTTATCTTTTCTTCACCACAGGTCTCAAAGAAACAGTTGGGCTAGGGCATGGCTCAGTCAGTAAACAGCTTGCCTTTGCAAGGATGAGAGAATACATTCATTCCACAGAACCCATGAGGAAAGAAAGGTGGGAGGGGGTTAAAGTAGGAAGGGAGAAAGTATAGGGGGGAAGGGAGGGGAGAGGAAGGAAAAAAAAAGGAATTAAAGAAGCTGGGTGTGGTGACACAGTCCTATAATCCCAGAGCTGGCAAGGTAGAGACACATGGAGAGGTTGTTGTGTGGCCTCCACGTGTATGCTCACACTTGTACATAAACACACAAGTGTCCTGAAACACACACACACACAATCCGCCTCAGTCACAACAAATCTAATACAAAGTAAACCACGGGAAAAGCCTTGTTTTATTAAGGATGAGAGCTGTATCTGGAAGAGGGATTGGGAACACAGAGCAAAATTTCCCCTAAGACTACACATTGCAAAACTGGCTCTTACAGTCTCCCATGCAAAACAAGAGCCTGGGGCAGCACCAGCCCTGCCATTCACCCTTTTGGCCTCTTCTTCTCAGCTCTAAAGGATGGCTTGAGTTCAGCTATCTCCTTCTACCTCTAGAATTTCATTCCAAGAAACTGAATCCACCATAGAGGTCTCTCATGATAATCCCCGTCAGAGATACCTTCGATTACTGCTGCCAGGATCCAGAGGGCAGAGGCTGCTTCTGTGGACACCCCAGGCCTACTTCCACCGTGGCTTGGTCCACAGGCAGTTTGATATATTACCTCAGTACAGGCTCCCCAAACAGTGTAAATGGCTTCTGAGACATCAGGGCCTGTACCTGGCCTGTGCACTTCTGCCGTCAAATAAAAAGTACTGTGGATGCTTCTATTTTACACAAAGTGCTCCCATGTTAGAAGCCGATCCATCTGACATCTTCCATAACTGGTAATGCAGAGCCAAACAAAATATGGAAAGGAAAGACAACCTCGTAAGAGGAGCTCAAGGCCGTGCTGAGATCTGGGCACAGTCAAGCTGGTTTTCAGGGCTGCGGGTCAGACACTGAGAGAAACACCCATGGAAGAGCAGAGCCTTGGAACAAAACGGTCCCAGGTTCAATTCCCTGGTCAGCCACTTACTTCCTGACACTAATTTCAACACCTTTTGGCAGATTCCTCACCCATAAAACCGGGACAATAAAGCGTCCTTTATATCTAGAACGATTAGCAAATAATTAGATGACAACAGCTAATGTTTATTAGACACTTGCTGCGTCTGTGGCGTATTGCCAGACATCTTACGTTCACAATTCCATTTAATCCTCAGAAATGAACAATTAACTATTACCATCTGTATATTAAAGCATAAAGAAACCGCAGCACAGAAAGCCCAGGCAATCTGTCCAGTGCTAGGTGGTAAAGACTATGAAACTTGGGATTTGAACCCAGGGAGGATGAGGCCAGATTGAATGACAGTGCTATTCATTTTATCCTGGGACAGGCACTTCTTGGAATAAGTGGGAGCCAGCTCTCTTTCCTTTTCCTCTGCCCATGGCATAAGGGGGGGGGGGACGCTAACACCCACTGTAAGTATGGGATTGCCCAGAGTTGTACTGATAGTGGGAAGATAGCCAAGATTCACTTCCAGTTTTCTTCTTGTGATAGCTGGAGGCATCCAACATGCAAATGACCATTAGGAGCCCATCTGTGTATGCCCAGAACCCTGTTGACTTTCAGTGTTCCCAGCCCTTAAAGTAAGTGACTCGACTCACCCCATCTTGTTTGATATGTATAAGCTTATACTGGTTTATTCAACAGTCTATCCGCTGACATCCGCACCTGCACCTACCAGGTTTGCCTTGGTAAGCACTTGTTTTCTTCATAACACTTACAACTAAGGTCAGCTAATTATTTAGTCATTCAGAGATATGGTCTAGGGACCATATGTAAACTGAAGCCTATTACAATACCTAACCAAAATCGGTATTAAGTAAATGGTATTATGTGGCATAATAGACCATGGAGCTTCTCTTTTACCTCCACCTTCACATTCAACACTGAGAGGCTGAGAGTTCTTTCTCACATCTCCTGCCTCTGGGATGTCACCTTTGAAGACTCACATTCAGTTCAGACCTCAACAGTGTCATTGCCCACCTGCGTGGCTTTTCCCCCTCAATGGCACAATTATCCTATACTTGGGAAAAAAAGATCTTTCTGAAGGCTTTGAAAACCATGTGCAAAGGTCATACTTTGTTTCTTCTTCACAGCCGAATAAAACCCTGTTGTGTATAGGTACCTCAATTTCTTTATTCCTATGCTGATGGGCATCTAGGTTGTTTCCTTGTCTTGGTCATTATGCGTACAGCAATGATCAGGCATCAGTAGAGACAACTATATCTATACAGGCTTGGGCTCTCTTGGGATACTGTGACCTGGAAAGGCATGTGAGAATTCTACCGTTCCCAGTGGCTACACAAATTTATGCCCCCACCAGGAATGAACAAGAACCCCTTTTCCTCCTCATTCTTGACAGACAGTATGTTGCCACATGCCTCTTCATACTGGCACTTTGTTGATGTCAGTAAATCCTCTCACACAATCTGTGAGGGGTGAAAGGGAAGGACAGGGAAGAACAAGGAGGGGACATAGAGAAGCCTCATTGTCCCGATTCATGTAAGCGGCCAGGACAGAGAAGCTCATATGTTTCTAGAGAAAAAGGCATTCACTTTTTCTGGGAGACCAATCTTGGTGCCAGAGAAACCCCAAGGATACCACCAGCTAGAGTAAGCAGAGAGCCCATGGGGCTTGTGAGAAATAGTGCTAGAGTGTGGTTCCAGCCTTGTTACATACAAATCACACTCCATAAACAAGTTCTTTGATATCACAAAGCCTAGCCTGTCATACGTTCATTCCCTAGCTAGGAATTCTTCCAATGATCCTTTAATGCCTAAGGAATGTCAGATACTGTGTGAGGTTCAAGAATATGAGAGTTAAGAAAATGATTTAGTAAGGGTTATGGGCAAGTACTAGGCTTCCATCAATTACAATAGCAATAAATACATAACTGAAGTGTGTGGTTTGTTCAAAAAAAAAAAAAAAAAAAAAACAAACCAATGACTGTAAGAACATTTGACAGAGGAAGCCCAAAGAGTTAAAGAATGAGATGGGTCTTGGGTTGTCTAGGCAGAAGGAAAAAAGAGAATATCCTCAATTGACTACATATGCAAAATTCCTAGAGTAGAGCCAAGGTATCTTCAGGATGAGTTGGACACTTTGATGGCAGGGACTCAGCCCACAATTGATGCAGAACTCCATAGTGTGTTGTGGATTCTCGATGTATTCAAAATAAATGGAAAAAGCATGAAAATTATTAAACATTCACCTTATTTACTTTTCCTGGATTTTTGGGTTTTGACAGAATACTTGACAAGAATCAACTTAAGGGAGGTACGGTTTCCTTTTCCTTGTGGTTCTGGGAGTAGAATCCATCCAAGCAGGAAAGCATGCCAGCAGGAGCAGGAGACTGCTAGTCATACTGCACCCATAAAAAGGAAGGAGAGAAAATGGAAGCTAGTCAGGGCTATAAAACCTCAAGACCAAACACCTCTAGCAAGCATCCATCTCCTGATGGGTCCACATCCTTCCCAACAGCACCACCTGCTGGAGACAGAGTGTTCAAATGCACAAGCCTATGGAGAACATTTCACATTCAAATGTCAACAGCACTATCAGAAGCTGTTTTTAAGATCTTTCCACTTGCTATGTGCAGACAGAAGTGGAGAGGCCAATTAGAGAAATAGAGTAGTTTGAAATGATATCCAGGAGAGGTAGTGGCGGTGGTGAAGGAGGAGGAGGAGGAGGAGGAGGAGG
>NC_034592.1:144641435-144656758 GCF_900095145.1 Mus pahari
AGAAGAAGAAGAAGAAGAAGAAGAAGAAGAAGAAGAAGAAGAAGAAGAAGAAGAAGAAGAAGAAGAAGAAGAAGAAGAAGAAGAAGAAGAAGAAGAAATAATAATGCCAGTGACAGAAGTGAGAAGAGGAAACATTCACAGACTGTTTAGGAGGAAACTGCCAAGACTGGGTACTGGGAACTGAGTGAAGAGAGCAGTTGAGGAATTACTCTTGATGTTCACGTTGGTATCCATATGGATGGAAAGCCCATTCTCCTCCTCAGGCTCCTCCTCTCAGGTGGGACCCTAAGCACAAAGTAGACATCTCTTCTTACTTCTTCAGACTTGGCATCTGCCTCTTAATAAATAACATCACAGGTCAGATATTCTGCTACCAGGAATGAATAGATGAAAACCCTTCAAACTATACATGCACTTAGAGTTATCTGGGTCCATTCCTGGGCTAAGTGTCCTGAGGCATGTCACTGAACTTCCTGTGAAGCTGTGAAACACAGATTCTAGTCCACACCATCATTTCTAATCAAAAGCCCTTGAGACAAGTGACAAGTGGCATTGCAGAATTGGAAACAGTTCCAGTTGATAGACTGATGATAAAGATACTTGTACCATCTTATGGAATCTGAGACATTCAAACTCAAATGCATACATATTTTCACACAAAAACTTACTATGATGTGAGGTAAGTGAGGAATACACATAGCTCGACTTCTGTTTGGGTCAGATTTCACAGCCAAATGAATTTAGCATTAAACTTGGTAAAAGACAATTGTCTCTGTCCATTGCTTTTGGATTTCTCATTTTGTGTAAGAAGATGTATCCCTGGATCTAGTTCATGAATCTGTAGCATAGTGCAAGAAATAATAATATGCATGTGGGTATCTTGCCTAATGGCTAGTCCTGGATAATTAAATACTTATGGATGAGTACAGGGAAAAAATTCTATCTTAACCAAAATTCAGCAGTCTCCATAAACACTATAGTTTAGCCAGAGTGACTCTATCTTCTATGTTATAAGTGGTCAGTAGTCCTTGGCATGATCCAGTCTCCTTATTCTCCAATTCCCAAACTCACTCTAATCACCATGTTATTTTTTTTTTAATTCTACAACTCTTAAGATTTAGCACAGATCCCCACACCATAAAGACTCATTGTTAGAGCAATTCTCAGAATAAATGACATCCCACATTCTTCCGAAGCAGCCTGGTGTGATGAAAGAGCTATAGGATTCCCAGGTCCCTTCCTTGCTTATGTTGGAAGTGGTTTGTAAGAAACCTGTACCAAGAACAATCCCCAAATGTGAGAATGTGTGTAAAAATAAAAAGAGCCTTTGTGAGTCCATATACGGCAGCTGAGCAGCTCAATTGTATAAGCTGGGGTCAGGAAAGCCCACCTAATTAGGCCTCATGTGATGCTGGACAGGCTATTATACTTCTGCCTCGATTTCAAGGACTCCACCTGCATAGTAGGTTTCCAGTCAAAGAAACTTCCTGGTTTATTTATTTATTTATTTATTTATTTATTTATTTATTTATTTTTAAATGCCGTTCTTCTTCCAGAGTGTAATAAACTTTGGTTCCCTAGAGAGGTCTGGAAAATAAACTACAGCCACGGCTATTTCATGATAGGTGATCCCAGACAGGATGTAAATAAGCAGTTACAGACTGTACATCTCACTTGGCACAGGGCCTTTGTGGCTGGCACAGTCTCAGGGTGAATATGATTCTGCAGCATCCTGAGGGCTTTTGTTCCTCAGACTCTATGCTCTGACCACAGCCTCTCTGGGCAGCAACTACAATGCAGAAGCCTGTCAAAAGAAATCTCAAAAAAAAAAAAAAAAAAAAAAAAAAAAAAAGACTTCTTTTAAAAACAGCAAGTCGGCCGGGTGTGGTGGCATGGTGGCACATGACTTTAATCCCAGCACTTGGAAGGCAGAGGCAGGCAGATTTCTGAGTTCCAGGCCAGCCTGGTCTACAAAGTGAGTTCCAGGACAGCCAGGGCTACACAGAAAAACCCTGTCTTGAAAAACCAAAAATAAATAAAATAAACAAACAAATAAATAAATAAATAAATAAAAGTAGCAAGTCTAGAAGGATGAGTAGCATAATGAAGAGAAACGTGGGTGATGGTAGTATCTCAAGTTGTCATATTTGCAAAAACTTGGCAAAGGTGACCACAGATGATGCCCTAAGTCCGAAGTTGAGGAATATAGGGGCTGTAGCAGGTGTGATCCGCATCATTTGGGAAGGGGTAGAGTGAGACGAGGCTGAGCAGGTCCTAGAGTATGGATGAAACAAGGCTTTCCCCTGGCCGCAGCTCCCAGGGAAGCAGGGGCACTTCAGACTCAGGTTAAAATCATCTCTGTGCTTAGTGCTGGATACTGAGGGTAGGGGAGGGAGAAAGAGTGGGGAGAGTATGTGTGTGTTTATGTGAGTATATGTGTGTATATGTGTGTATTCACCTGAATTGGTGAATATGAATGTAGAGTACATTTGCACATGTGTATATATCAGTATGGAGGCTAGACAATATCCTCAGGTGTCCCTGTATCATTCTTCTTGTAACATCAATATCACATATGTATGTATGTATGTATGTATATATATATATATATATATATATATAAATATATTTATATCTATATTTTTATATATATATATATATATATAAAATGTATGTATCTATCTATCTATCTATACCAATCAATCATCTATTGATAAACAGTATCTCACTAGCCTGGGGCTTTCCAAGTAAGAAATCTGCCTGACCCATGGGCCCAGGAATTCACTTACCCCCTCTTCCTCAGGGCCTGGACTGTCCCCAGGTTTTCCACATAAATTCCAGGGATTAAACACAGTACTCTCCCTTGCAAAACAACACTTTACTGGTTGATCTACCTCCCCAGGCTTCAGATGCCATGCTGTTAAAAAGAACAAAACAGGGGAGACTCAGATAAGAACCACCCCTCCATAGTGACCCAAGAGAGTGGCTCTTTCCTCAGAGAGAATATCCTTTAACTGGCCAGGAAAAAAAAATGTGTGCATCACGTTTGAAAACACAGCCAAGCAGCCGGTGAGGTGAGGTCAATCACCTGTGTTTACCCCAATCACAGTAGTTGAAGAGGAAGACAATTCAAGAAAACAGTGGTGTCAAATACACACCCTAGGGCTAGGGCAGCAGTGCGCATGCAGGTGAGTGCAGGGCTGAATGCCTAGTACTCTGAATGCCAACACTTGGCACTGCAATAGGAGCAATAAACTCTTCATTTACTTGTTTCTCAGAAGCTGCTGTAATGGCACAAATAGTAGGGGAAATGGCAGAAACAGTGATAGAAAGAACAGTATTTTTAAATTTCCCACTTTTCTCTGGTCCCTGGGAGGAAACTGTAAAATCCAAAGGGTGTGACAAGGAAAGTGAGGCCTCTGATGAGCTCATCTCAGAGACGAGTCTATGCCAAAGCAGCTGCTGCCTCCAAAGTGTCCACTTTGCCACTTGAATGAAGAGGGCTTCTCTACAAGGGGTATCTACTTGGCCTAGATGACTTCTAGGGAGCGTCCCCAGAACCAGTGAGTTCTGAAGTGTCAATGGTTTCTTCTTCTTTGGAACCTATGAAGTGCCTGGCAGAAAAAAACTAACTTTGTAGCTCCCTGTGGTGGGGGAAGAGCCTGTCTGGAACTATGTAGGTCAATAGGGGTTACCATAGCTCTTTCCTCTAGCAGTGGGTCCATACAGCCTCAATACACTATATGCTAACATCTACTTCAACATCCTTCCTCCCCAAAATGCACTGTCCTTTTAGTACCTCTGATGTATCCTGTGCTTCCTTCACACTCAGACATTCTTAAATTTGTCCAATCACTCATTCTTTAAGTCACCAATCTGAGCAAGACCTCACAACTAAGCATAGGGAATCCAAGGCAAGGATACCATGTGCTGTTTGAGGTTCATTCTGAGCCTTGATCCACCCGGAGGGCTGATTCTTCCATGTCCCCATTCCCCCCAAAGCTTTGGGCTGTTTCCTGAGCTTCCACCGAGAAGGCTGAACATTCTGCAACCCCTGGCCTAGCACACGTTGGCAGAGGAACTCAGCTTCTTCTCCCCCCCAACCCCCGCCAGTATCCAGCCTCGGGGTGTCACTTGTTACTGTGGACACCTGTTCTCTTGCTGTCTGCTCACTTCCTCCAGCTTTGATAAGGTCACCCACTGTGCTTTATAATGCAAAAATAATATTCCTGCTGCCAATGCAAATTATGTCTGAATCATCCACCTCTCCCTGCCTCATGCAGAAAGCAGCTCCATGGGGGAGAGGTAGGCCAGGCTGCACATCCAGGACTTATTAAGACCCTAATGAAACACCTTCCTTATGGTGAGCACCCCCTCTCAGGCGAGATCGGCAAAACGCACTACAGAAGCAGATGTGCAGCTGGAGCAAAGGCTTCCACAGCTGCAAGGCCAGTCAGGGAAGGACTAGGTGTTCCTCGAGTGAAAGGCAGCAGGGCTCTTTCTCCCTTTGCAATCGAGGTATTACAGCAATAGCCCCAGCTATCCCAGCCAGGGTGCACAGGAGTATCACCCTGGTTTAATACAGAACTCACCATACAAGCCAACTGAGGATAGAGGTTCTATAACCAAAGGGGTGAATGAACAAATAAAGCATTTGGATAATCGACTCTTCGGAGGTCTCTGTGTGCTCACCAGGAACCTGGGCTCCCCTCTTGCTGCATAGGAAGTGATAAGCTCTGGAGAGCCTTGCTGAGGACACATACAGGTCTGGGGATGGGTTCCAAGAAGGCTGCAATGCCTGCTTTTTCTCCCTTTCTTTTCCATGTCTCTGCCCCCAGTCTCAAGCCGATTTAAAAAGAAGTTGAGGAACTGGGGACCCTAGCACAGTAGTTTGAAATATAGCTAAAGGCAAACTTTTCTCTCCACTCCTGGCCAACAATGTGACTCTGAAGAGAACAATAGACCTGAGCCATGCTTGGCTTTCCTCCCTTCACTAATAGAGGCAATGATAGGAGAATCTCTACCTCCTCCCATTTTTTAATGAAGATCAAATTAGATCATGCCCAAGTATCAGTCAGGGTCACATTGAGCATGTTCTAGTGACAGGAACCCCAGCAAAGTTAGTAAACAGCTGGTTACACGATCATAGAACTTGAGTGAGTTGGGACAATGAATTGTAGAGTCTAGGAGCATCAATCTCCAAGGTCAGTTGGAGTGGTGGGCAGAACGTTAGTCCTGAAACCATGATAGTTTGAACCTTGATTCCATTATATAGCCTTGAGCAAGTAAGTTACACTCTGAGCCCTGCCTTTCTCATCAGGAATTTCAGAGAATAATTTCTACCTCACAGAAACACTCTGAAAGAATTCTTAACAGACTCCAGGTTAGAGAGGACAGTGATAAGAATGCTCCTTTGACAGGTTCAATGACCTTCAGTCAAGGGACATAGTTGGCCTACGGTGAGGAAAAGAAGGGGTTTATAGAATAAGTACCAATAACATACTTTCCTGCTTATCTCTAGTCCCCTGGCATATGAAAGCAAGGTTGACTCATAAAGTGAACATGACAGAGAAGGACAAATGGAATTCAGAGGGTCACATGGATAGCAACAGCACAGAATATAAAGCATTTAGGGTTTAAGTGGGCATCCTGACATGTTTGTTCCAGCAATCACCTTCGATATGTAGGTTTGACCCTGATCACCAGAAGACTAACTGGACCTCAAAGAAAGATGCCATAATCTAGAAATTCAGTCATTTCATACACATACCACATTCATCTAGAGAATGCTTGTATATTTTAGAGGCAATGACTTAGAGTAAAAAAAGAGGCTTTGGGTGTTTCTATCCTCAGAATAGAAAATAAAGTCTTTCTAGCAGTCAAAATGGTCCTTGTCTTGGTCCATAGAATTGGTAAAGTAAAAGAGGCACAGTTCCTGAATAGCAAATCTTACTTTTTCAGTCACAACCATCCTTCCAAAAAATGTTCTCTCTTGCTCTAGGTCTGAATTCAGAGATCCACAGAAAATATACCTCCTTGTTTCATAAAACAGTTTTCCTGGAGTGACAACATGGCATGGTCACATGTTCTGAGTCATACATTGTTAGTGATATCATCCTTGTGAAGACATCACAGAGTACATCCTCTTGAACCAGGATGTCTAGATCATCAAGGCGATCACTGTCATGCACATTTGACCTGTCTCTGGTCAAAACATCATTATTCAATACAGGACTGTAAGCCAAATCAACAGATCCAACATTATAGAGAATTGAGCATGACTGATTCTGAGAAGATCTGGACAGGTAACATATATTTTCAGGTACTATCCTGGGACTCTCCTCACATATCTTGAGGTCTACAAAACCAGGCAAAGCTCATTCTCCAAGACAGATTTGAGGCAGGATCTTATGTATTCCAAGTTGACCGTAAGTTAACCATACAGATGAGGATAACTGCCAACTTCTGACTTTACTACATGTATCTCCCCAGAGTTAGGATTACAGACATGTCTCACCATGCTTGCTTTGTGAAGCCCTGGAGATCAAACCCTGGGATTTATGGATGTTGGGTTTATGGATGCATTCTACCAACTGAGCTACGTTTCCTACTCTGAAAAGGCAAAAATTTAAAACCAGAAGATAAACCATGTCTTATTCAGTGAGGGATAGGCCCGCCAAAGACGGCAGAAGTGGGATTTCACTAATTAATCATTCCACTAACTAATAAAGCTATTTCCATTAAGCAGTGCTGCGACTCTGTCTTCCTGGGAACAGCCTTTGGGCATCCCCCACCCCTACCCCAGCAGCACAAAGTCAGATCTAACGTATTCACTTGCTATGTACCTAACTGTCTTATGGTTTCTCTCCTCAAAGGCATCACCTAAACTTGTTCATTCTTTCAGGGCTGAGCTGTCAGTTTAACCCACAGCCCATCACCTGGTCCTTCCTCTCCAAGACACATGGAAGATGTTCTAAGTCTGAAGGACCTTATCTGAAAAGCTGATCCAAGAGTTTACTTCAGAGCACTTCCCTCCAACCATTTGGAACTAGCTCTCTAGGACAGCCCTGTAGCCCATCTGCCTCCACACTCTGTTCTCTCATGTCACAAAATCTCAGAGAAGGGAAAGTAATGATTACCCAGGTCTCATTCCACACAAGTAAGCTCCTCTTTGGTCCTCATTAGAGCCCTTGGTAGCCAACTCATTGCTAAGTCAAACTCCCGCAAGCACTGGCTCCTTGACACTTCCTTAGATCTTTACGTAATTACAGCTATTCCCTCCTGTCCACCATTCTGCACTATTTCAAACGCCCATGTTACCCGTCTTCTGATGTTCTTTTCCACTCGTTAGAGTGGAACATTTTGTTCTTGTCTCGCATCTCTGTCCCTTGTACAATTCAAGGAGCACTTGAGTTTCTGTCCCTGCTATTATCTTGAATAATAAATAGCATTCTGTCCACTGTCGTAGAGCAAATGGCTGCTTGATTTACTGTTTCCCATGGAAAGTATCTAAAGTTACAAAGACTCTTAATGCTCCCAGCTACTGATGAAGACTGTTGTTGCTTTACCAGTATTGATTTCTATTATTTTTTTACTTAATTCTATTAATTCTAACCTTACTTGATGCACTTCTTTCCTTCCAATCTAGTTCTCAATGATCCATTATAGGCACCGGAAGCTCTCTCTTGCTGCCTGTCTCAAACACTAATTTCATTTTTAAAAGTATCCCAGTTAAGGCAAAATTATCTCCAATCTTAATGTCTCCAGAGAACAAGATGCTTTCTCTTTCTTTGTCCATTCCTTCAGCTCCAAATCCAGATGTTGAGGTGACAATTCCTGGGGTCATCATACATTAGCAAGGAGGTAGACAGTACCATCTATAGCTTTGAAACCATTCTGGGGTTGCTACATCTACTTAGCTCTGCAAAACAGCCACAACAGGAAGTGAACGAGTAGAGCCCTGTTTCCATATAATTTATAAAAATCAAGCTCTTAGATCTCAAGTTTAGGCCATAACTTGCCAACTTGTGATTTAAAAAAAAAAACCCTAGTATTTATTATATGTTTATATTAACAGATCATGAGACTGATGTTTCTCCTACTTAATGAAGACCATGTGTTGCCAATTAAATCTGGAATGTTCCTCCAAAGACTCTTGTTTTGACACCGGGGCCCACATGTGCAGTATTATTTTAATGGCTGTAGACTCTTTAGGAGGTGGCCTTTGCTGGCTGAAGTAGATTACTAGGGCTGGGTTTTGGAAAGTTATAGCCACCCTTAGTTCTGACCTATTCCTTGCTTCCTGTGTGCCACCATGTACACAATGGTCATCCCTTTCTTTCAGCTTTAGGATCCAAGTCACACATCAATGCCCTCCCCACCATAATGGACTGTGACCCTCTGGTACCATGAGTCAAAATAATAACTCTTTCTTCTCTCAAGCTGTTTCAGTCAAGTATTTTGGTCATAGTAATGAAAAGTGACTAAGGCAGCGTGGGAGTTTGGAAATGTCAGAGTGGGGATATGGGAACATTACAAGTTTGATGGTATACTTGCTATAGTGGAGAAACTAATAAGATACCCAAGTGAAGGGAACATGTTGGAATTTGGTTTTTTTTCTAAGCATAGATTGAGAAAAAGCTTAACTTGAGATAAAAAAAAAAAATGGAGGCTGCATTCACCCTACAATAGACTTCAAGGTAAGTACCAAACGAGTCCCTTGGTAGAGTCTACCCAGCTACATAAAAGGATTTGTGGCTCTGTGCACTCTAAGAGGGCCAGAAACCAGCAAAGGAGACTAGAAGACATTAATCTGCTCTGGGGACTACAAAGAGAGAGCGATGATCCAGAAGCCAAGTGAGGACAGGAAGCAGAGGATACAGGTCAAGGGAGAGAAGTGGCAGCATACTGAGCTATGGAGGTCACTGTGTCCTTGGCTGTGACAGTTCCTGTGGAAGGCGGGAACAGGGGCACAATGGCTGCAGTGGTCTGGCATGGTATCATGAAAGGAGAGACTGACGGCAGTGACTATGAGCAGTCTCTTGAAGAGCTTTACCAGAAAGGGAATAGAGAAGCTGGGCCTTTTATTTTAATGACACTTTTAAAATTCATTTGTGCATGTAAAAATCAAACATCATCGTTACAGCTTCCAAACTTTCCTGTACCAATACCGTGTAGAATCCAACTGCATTTTGTTTTCTGCTTCCTAACATATAATAATGATCCACTCTCCCTACTAAAGCACCAATTTTTCTAATTGCATTAATAATCAATCCTTTCTCCACTAATGTACAATCCATAATCATCACATAGTAAATACTCATGCATACACCCATCACTCTTACTTTATTATTATTATTATTATTTTGGTTGGCTCCAATTGTATTTCACTAGCCACAAAAACAATGTGTTTTGGGAGTTACTTCATTTTAGAACTGTTTATAACTTTTTTATCATGCAGATAACCCATTTGTTTTTAAATAATGAGTTGTTTACCCTTCTTAGTGGCAGGTGCCTTTTCTATCTACACTGAGAATGATGCCTGACAGGTCACAAAGGCACAAATAGGAAAGGAGTCTGGGGGAGAATGAACACACTGAGAGGACTGAGTGTTTCCATTCAAAAGCTCGCTATTGGTAGTTTCCTAGGCATTCCAGTCTTTTGTGTGTCCAGTTCTTCAGCTTTTTCATCCAGGCCCTACATCTTATTATTATCTTCATCCTGAACCCTTAAAATATTCTGACCCTATTATTATTGGGATTTCTTTGTTCTGTAGAGTAGGCATTAAAAACCGCACATAGGAGAAAAGCTAACAAATATTTTATTTTGAATTTATTTTGTATCTGGCTCCTAAAACCTCTCCCTAATGTCAATGGAGTTTTCTTTGATGCACTTGCATGCATTTTTTTGGAATATTAATCATATTTTTCTAAGGCCTCTGTCCTTTGATTTTTTTTTCTGAGCCAGGCATTTTTTTCATCCTTAGGAGGATTTTTTTTCCTACTGTTTCGTTCCAGAAGTGTGTCCTTCACAGAGGGATTTCACCCCCATGAGGCCGCTCTACTTGGCATACCCACTTGTCTGACCTGGCCACATATTTTCTGGTATCTATAGATTTCAGGTCATAGTTGTATGGAGGGGGAGGGGCGGGGAGAGGGGAACTAGCTCACCAGTCCCAGGTAGAAAAGAGAACAGACAGAAGGAGATGGGACTGCGGAAACTCACTGAGAAATCTAGACCACCCAGTGGAGTGGTCATCCACCAGTCAATCTGAGCAGCCAAGAGGATGTGCCAAATAAAGGTTCTACTTGGATTGTTAAGACACTTGAGAGATCAAATGAAGTAATGAAGCTTGAATAGCAGAGATGATCAAGTCAAAGCATCAGGAGGCGAGATGCTAGCAGCCTGAGGCTGGATAGCAAAACTACTAGAGGCATCCAAGTTACATTTCAGGAAGACAGCAAAAGAAGCTGAGCCAGGAGCACCTTTTGGTCTTGTGTAGCAGCAAGACCAATTCAACCACAGAAATGTATCTTGGTTCATGAGGCTTTTCCCTGAGTCCTTTAGTCTAAACAATGAACCACAGGGTTTTCAGGGCCAGGTGTTAACTGGCCAACCACAAAGCCTTAAACCCAATTCCTGAAAAATACACAAAAAGCCTGGGATGGTAGCACACATTAGGATGTAACTACTGGTGATACTGCGACAAAAGGATCACTGGAGCTCACTGGCCAGTGGATGCAGCCAAAAAATGGTGATGCCTAGGGCCCAGTGAGAGACCTTGCTTCAAAAAAATAAAAATGACAACTCCTAGAGAAAGAAAGTGAGGTTGATTTCTGGCTTCTATGTGCACTTGCACACACACGGGTGGATAAATACACTCAGAAATAATGGCTTCTGTGTGTACTCACACACATGTGCTCATGCACACCACACACTCACACATACACATACATACATACACACACGCACATACACACACACACACACACACACCTAGAAATAATTCTAAATTTTAAAAATATCTGATCCTACAATCTTGATCCTTCTGAGAATACAGGCAAGAATGGGGTAGTATCTCCCAGAGGCACTGGCTGTCTTCATGTATGACTTAAGGAAGCCATCCCAGAAAGTTTGAAGAATTCCTCCAAAGAGATAAACTTGTGAAGTCATATAAGCTGGATTTAGTGCAGCATTACCTAACCATACCTGCTGCCCATCATAATTCTCCCTGAAAACCTTCCCTAGCCACACAGCGACAGAATGGATGGAAAAACACCTGCCATGTGTCTTATACTCATCTTAGCTTGACACCTGGAAGCTGTAGAATCCACTACCCACATAATCCCACCTCCCCCAGCTCCTCACTGCACAGCAGACAGGGAGGCGCAATATGCCTTGCTGCCCAGGAAGCAGCATGGTAGTTAAAGCAATCACAGGGAAAAAGTTCCAGAACTCTCTAAGCTGTACTCATTACCATAAACCTTGGAGAGGTCTGATAAGGTTCAGTCTTTATCTCCATGCCTGCTTGCTCCCTCTCTGCTCAGAGCAGCAGCTGGGCAAAGGATCACCTTCTTTGCAAGGAAGCAAATTAAATTAAATTAGATCCATGATGCTAGGTCCAACAGCAGCAGCAGCAATGCCATCAATAAAATTAAGATCTTGAAGTGAAAACAGGAAAACAGTTCTCTGAAAACCATTGCCCAGTTAAGATCCATTCACCACTGAGCCCCTCTGTCTCAACTTTATATGAACACATGGGGTGATGGGGGAGGGACGGGCAGGAGAGGCCCTGCAGTATCTTTTGGCAGCCTGAACTTGGGTCTTTTGTTTGTCGTTGTTCTGTTCTTACAAAAGCACTTATCCAATAATGCATTTGACATATAAATAGGCCATTTCAGTGAATACGGTCATTGAATACCCTTTGCAATAAGAGCGTGTCACACTGGCTATGCAAGAGTATATTTATAATCGCCCAGCAAGGTATAGCAGAAAGGATGCCAAGTCTTCCAGAAAATATGGCGGCTGCCATGCCATTTCACAGGGCTTCCTTCTCCAGAGCTGAATGACATAAACAAGAAGTTAAAAGAACCCAGAAAACACGATCGATCCCAAAACACAGAAAGCACCTCAACTTCATGTCAAAGATTTTTAAGGTCATCCAGGTCAAACTGAAAGAAGATGAATCGATGTCTGTCCTCTTCTTCCAAATGGAATGGCACTGCTGAAGCTAAATACAGAAATTCCTGATCTGAAGGAAACAATTAAGAGAGTGTCCTTAAACCCTGGGGGGAAACATCAGCTACCTAGAGAGTGTTTAGCCCACTATGGCTGGACATCTTTACTTAAACTCCTCTTAGAATTCCTTATCATAAAGGAATGATAATGAGTCGCAGGAAACATGGGATAAGCTAAGACAACAAACAGGTCTGGGAAGTGTAAGACCAAAGCCCATGAAACAGAAGGACCTCTTCTTAAAGGAGTGGTTCTATTGATTCTGGAGAAAATCAAAGGAGCTGGAGAAGGCAGCCCCCGATGCTTTGAGGATTTTCCCAGTGCCAAGTCAGTTAAAATGATCTTACTAACAATTACCAGATATAGTTAGACACAGAGACTAGAAACAAAGTTCCCATTGTCTCTATGTCTAACTATATCTTATAGTCCCATTTTCACATCTTCCAAGGCTTCTTCTCTCCTAAGAGGGGATGCAGACAGTGCTCAAATAAAGCAAGGAACCAAGCAAAAGAGAATTTAGCATAGGGGCTGGAAAGATGGCTAAATGATTAAGAATGCTTCCTGCCTTCTAGAGGAGCCAAGTTCCCAGCTCCTACAGCAGGCAGCTCACAACTACATAAAACTCTGGTGCTAAAAGATCAGGCATACTCACCTGGCCATGTCAAGTACCGCCATACATGTGGGCATACACACAAACAGATATACATATATACACACAAATAAAAGTAAAATTAAATCTTAAAACAAAAAAGAAAAATTAAAAAATAATCTATTGGGGTCATATAGCATCACCATATGACTGCCTCCTCCAAATAAAGAAAAAAGTTAAAGTAATTCGTATTAATTAAACATTGACTCCCGTCAAAAGGAAATGCAGTGACAAAGAGTGGAGCAGAGACTGAAGGCAAGGCCATCCAGAGACTGCCCCACCTAGGGATCCATCCCATATACAGTCACCAAGCCCAGACACTATTGGAGATGCCAAGAAGAGCTTGCTGACAGGAGCCTGGTTCAGCTGTCTCCTGAGAGGCTCTGCCAGAGCCTAACCAATACAGATGCAAAGGCATGCAGCTAAACATCAGACTGAGCACTGGACTCCAATGCAGGAGTTAGGGCAAGGACTAAAGCAGCTGAAGAGGTTTGGAACCCCATAGGAAGAACAGTATCAACCAACCAGACCCCCCAAAGCTCCCAGGGACTAAACTATCAACAAAAGAGTACACATGAGGGGACCCATGGCTCCAGCTGGATATGTAACAGAGGATGGCCTTAGCAGGCATCACTGGGAGGGGACCCCCTTGGTCTTGTGGATGCTAGAAGACCCACGGTAGGGGGATGTTAGGGTACTGAGGTGGGAATGGGTGGGTGGGGAGCACCCTCATAAAGGCAGGGGGAAGGGGGAAGGGATAGAGAATTTGTGGAGGGGAAACTGGGAAGGGGGATAACATTTGAAATGTAAATAAATAAAATAAACAACAACAACAACAAAAAATAAACATTGAATGTCTTCAAAGAAGGTGTGGAATGCAAAAGTCGTTAATTTAGAGGTGCTCCAGGAAACAGAAATAGGCAACTACTTTCTAACACCGGGAAAATGGAAGAGAGCAAGCACTATAGAATACATAGTTAAACAGTGAGGCTAGGCAATGGTTATTTCCACACTGAGAATGCATTAGCTTCATGGCTACAGGTAGGAAAGCTTTCTTCTTTTCATGGATAGCTGATCTGAAATCATTAACTGTGTGTTGGCAAGTTATGTGGGAGGTTGACACACGGCCAGGCCTGCAAAGGCTCTCATCTCATCCCCACGGGTGACATCAAAGTCTTATTTTCATCGATATGTCCATGTGAACGAAGAGAGGGAAGAGGAGAGCTGGGGAGAATGCAAGGAAGAATAGCAGTTGCGGTGGAAGGATGATCCCTGACTAGCAGTCACGAAGGCCACTGTGAGTCCATTGGGCACACTTATTTCTGCTCTGTGAAACAGCATGGAGTATGGGCTACATGCCCACAAGAAGGTTATAAGCTCACTTAAAAAACAAAACAAAACCTCCACGTTTTGCTTTTTTGAGGATCTGTCAACTACTGTCTCCCACCATAGCTACACCTTTTTTTTTTTTTTCTCAAACCCATCAGCAGCACCCAAACTTCTACTCTCCACATTACCTTGTTGTGGCTTTGATGAGAACCCTCACTTCTTGGGGGGCTCTGTTTCCCTGTCTCTTAACAGAGGTGGGGTTGGAGTAGCATCCCTATTCCTGTGCTTGTTTTATGTCCATGTCTTTCATTCTACAACAACCCTGACCCTCGGCTACCCACATTTGTTTCCATGAGATCTCTGACTGTGTGAAGCACCCGAATGAAAAAGTCTTGGCTCGGCTCCTTCTCAGCACTGGAATTATCTAAATGCGCAGCCTCCACTTATATTAATGCGCTCCCGTTTCCATCTATATCTCTCAGAGTAACCTCCCCGCCCACACCCCAGCCTATTCTTTTTACCCCTTTGCAAGCATCATCTTGTTCTGTCTGTTGGCTGTCAGCTTTTCTCTCCAAGCTTTCGCCTAGTTGCCAGATTCTTGGCTATTTCTCCACCCTCAGCTCATAACTACTTTTCCCCCGGAGCTCAACGACTGCTAAGTGGTCTTTGCAAAATCCTATTAGGATAATCTCCCCTGTCCATGTCTCCTCTCAGCCTCTGGAAACCTCGGCTGTCTTCTTCCCAGATAGGCTGGCTCCTGAGCCATCTAGCATCCTACTTACTCACCAATGTGCTTACAAGAGCTCTGAAACCACAGAGCCTTGTGGTCCATAAGTGAAGGTTAAACTCCCTGTGGATGTACCTGAGATGTATCTCCTGCACGGACTGTTTCTTCTTGACCTGGGACCTCTATATCATGCATAACACCAGAGATGAGGAACCCCCTCCTCCACTATTCACTCTACTTTCAGTAGGTATGTAGGGGTTATTGTTTGCTCCCAACTGTATTCCCACTATCATCTAATACATTATACTTATTATAAATCTTAATTATACATCTCTTTTTTTAATTATTATTTTCTTTATTTACATTTCAAATGCTATCCCAAAA